>NC_068572.1:4331022-4637133 GCF_025698545.1 Gossypium raimondii
TTTTTAAATAATTAAATTAAATTATTATTTTTATACATTAAACTATAATTTTACATTATTAATTTAAAATTTTATAAATTATAAAATGGGTAAAAGTTTTTTTTTCCATCTTGCCAGCCCCAGGCTCCGCCGCTGGGTGACACTCCATTATGTCACTCTTTCCTTCTCCCTGCCGCTGAGCAGCGAACAGAGAAGGTTGCGGATTTCATTAATGTTGATGGTCAGTGGAATTTAAAGGTCGTTTCAGGCGAGTTACCGAGTAGGATGAAACTTGAAATTGCAGCAGTCCCTGTACCAATAACAGACCTCCACCATACGCCGGATTCTTGTTGTTGGGGGTTAGAAAATAGTGGAAAATATTCGATAGGACCGCCTATAATATGTTGATGAGAATTGAGAATCCTCCGGATATGGAGATAAAAGTCGGATGGATATGGCACCTGAATTGTCCGGAACGAATCAGATTTTTTTATTTGGTCAAACGCTTAAACGCAAACCAGGTACATTTTCGAAAAGCTATGTCTGATAATACAGCTTGCGCGATATGTAGTGCTGTTATGGAATCGATCGATCACATATTTCGCGAATGCTTGGCGGCGACTGAGTTATGGCTAGAGCTGCGTGTCCCACAATGGCAGTAAGACTTTTTCACTGCCTTCATTGACTGCTGCAGCGAAACTGTTGCGTATCTACAGTTGCAAACTTTTGTTTACCTTAAGGTGTTCTATTTACTACCTCCTTGTGGAGTCTTTGGAAGTGTTGGAACAGATATGTCTTTCAAGGACAATCCACGCCTGCAGTACAAGTTTTACCGTATGCCCGTAAACTTGCAGCGGATACTATCAGAGCTACGAAACTTGCTGCAACAAGAATGTGTCGGGCTAAGCCTCGCTTAAAATTTGAAAGGGTTTAAGTAAACATATTAGACAAAAAAATGGGCTTAAGCAAAAAGACTGAATTCATTTAAAATATGGGCTGGGTTCACCAGCCCGACCTATTTTAAAGTTTATAATATTTTATATTATATAACTTAAAATACATTAAAAAATAAACTTATATTAAATATATAATATTACTCTAATATAAATATTAAAATAATTTTATGATGACTATATAAAAACTATATAAAAATATTAAAAATTAAAATAATATAGTATAATATAATATTTTAAAAAAATTTAAAAATAATATGGATTTAGCCTAAAATGGACTTGGATTAGTATTTTACAAATATAGACGAGTTTGGGAAAAATTTTAAGCTCATATTTCAAGTTGGATCAGGCTTGAGCAGTCATAAAATATATTAATATCATACTTAGGTCCAACCCTTAAACACCTCTACTCCTGTTGGTATTTTGGTTTTTAAATATTGATGGAGCAGTTCAACTTGGCTCTCGAATGGCTTCAACGGAGGGTCTCTAGTCAAATGAAAATGGAAATTGGATGTGGTTTTTATACTGAATACGATGTGACTAAGTGCTCGTGCCAAACTCTGGGGAGTTTGGGAGGGTTTGTCTCTTGCAAAAGCCACGAGGGTAGCACTTTTAATCATTGCGCTAAATGTTTTGCTGGTGGTCCAAGAAGAGACCTCGTGACAATGACCATCCAATGGACATTGATCAAAGATTGTTTAAATTTGATTAATGAATGATGGATTGTGGAAATTCATCACATTTTACGTGAAGACAACAAATGCATTGACCATTTAATCAACTTGGCTCATGGAGTACATGTGGAGATGACACGCTTTAAGGAACCACTTCTAAGGCCCCGTTCTCCTCTGCTTTTTAAACGGGATTTTGCAAAAAAAAGTGTTTTTCTCTTAAAAGCAAAGAAGAACGGCCATCGTTTCAAAATTTTTTTCACCATCTGAGAAGTGCTTTTTGGCTGATGGAGAAGTTAAATATTTCAACTTTTCTTCAGCCAAAAGTCCGTTTGGCTGATAATTTCCCATTTTAACTTGCCTTCTCCCCCAAAAATGTTTCTTTTCTCTGGATCTTTAGAGGAGCTCTATACCCATTTTTTTTCACATTTTCACTCTCAAAATTTTGGCTTACTTCTTTCGCCTGAAAATTCTGGATTACTGCTTTGCTTTACTCTACTCGGCGGCTGTGGTTTGAGGATTGAGAATCGAGATAAAAGAAATGGAGAAGGGAAACAGGCAAGTAGTTGTTTCAGCATTGCAATTCGCTTGCACCGACGATGTGCCCACCAATCTCGCCACTGCCGAAAGGTTTCTTTTTTTTTTTACTCCTCCTATTACTTCCCATTTGATTAGATTTTCTGGGTCTTTCATTAATTTCGAATTGTATTCTCTGATCAAACCTATATTCTGGATTTGCTTTGCTACTCTTCCACGTTCATCTGTTAAAAAGTCTCTTCATATTGGTTTTGTGGTTTCTTTTAGTTAATTCTTCCTTTAGTCTCTATTTGATTGAGATTTGGAACTGTGGTGTAAATTGTTTGTTTGATTCTTATATAAGAGTGAGCCTATTTACTATGTGGTGAAGAACCGATAAAAGAAAAACAAAGGATATAGAGACTGATCATGGTTATAAATTGTTTTCAAATTTGATTTGGTTTCATTGGAACTGTTCAAGTTCGAACTTTGTTGGGTTTTTAAGCTAATGTTATTACCTTGGTGTTTTTTCGTGCATAGTCACTCTCATGATTCATTTTGAGCAACTGTAATGCCTCAATTTATTGTTTATTAGCTTATTGGTTTAAAGGTAATCATTTTTTGGCATCTGTTTTCCGATACATTCTTTTTTTTTCCTGTTTTAAAAGAAAAGATTTTAGATGGGACATTTTACTTTAGCTCTTCGTATTTCTTCACCAAATTTGGGATATTTGGTATTCACAATCTACAAATTTTAATATTAGCCTTAATTAGCAATAACTATCACGGTTCTTAATGCTACATTTCCCCTAACCAGTATCTCATCTTTTCTTAGGATACATGTTCATTTTGCCTTATTGTTGTGTTTGATCCTTTCCATTTTGGAGTTTTGCACTTGAACTAAGGAAACTATTAGCAATCTTGATGCTTATTTTCCTCGGTTCTAGGCCTTATTATTGGGCACTCATAATGTTTTCAGCCTTTTCTTAGAGATGATCTCTCTCTCTCTCTCTCTCTCTTTTCTATTTTTGGGAGGTATTTCAATTATATTGTGTCTAGTAAATGCTTTTTTAGTCTAAACCAAAATTTTTTCTTTTCTTTTTTTGGCTTTGTTTATTGCTGATGAAATTATTACCACTCCTCAACTCTAATACACTATCTATCTTGCAAATGCTGAACAATATGCTTGAACAGTTAACAAAAACAATTGAATGCATGCCATAACTAAATGATGCTAAGTGGTTGGAAAATAAATTGATACAGAAAAGAAAAATGGAAGGAAAAATTCATACCTCTCAAGAGTTAGAACATAGGAACCAGAAACAGATTGTGATGTTAAATGAAAATCAAGATAAATTTGTACATTAACTGCTTTTAATGAAGAACATAATAAACTATATGAGAATTATTTGCACCCAGTAAATTGATGTAGACAGGGATTTTGAAATTAGTTGGGAAAACAGCTTTTGTTAAGGTAGTGTTGCTACTGAGTCTTCTTAATGGACTGGCGATAGCTCCTTAATGCTACAGTTGCGAAATACTGGCTTTCCAAAATGGAAATTTGAATAGTTCATGACTCTAATTTTAATGTCACTATCTAATTTTGCTTATCTAAATGTTGCCACCTCCAGAAATCATCGAACAAAAGCTTGCTGCACAGCATGTGGAAATGCAGAGACTTGGTACAAAAAACCAGAGAACTCCTGCTACCAATGGGACATTGAGATAGGAACTTGCTGCTGCACAGCATGAGTTGCAGATCTTGCATGCTCAGATAGGAGCTGTAACATCTGAAAGAGAACAACAAATGAGGAGCCTTACGGATAAAATAGCTAAGATGGAAGCAGAACTGCAAGCAGCTGAGCCTGTTAAGGTAGAGTTGCAGCAGGCACACTCTGATGCTCAGAAGTTGGTGCTCTCTTTATGTTATAAGCTGGACATTGTTATAATAGAATGTTCTTTCAATTTTAAAACTGTATGAGCAAAATGAAATGGACTAGGACATTGTTATATTAGATTTGAGAACTTGGAACACAACACAATTATATGCTAAAAATATATAATATGATGATCACCATAAAAGAAAGGGGTAGTATATGTTGCCTCTCTAATAGGTCTATTTATACCCACTAATTGGTATCTATTTTATTTTTTTGATTTAGAACTTTGCATTTCCTTTGGATGCTCAACACATATGACATGACATGCTGCAAAATTGTTTCTTGCCAATGATTTATTTTATGTTCTTATGAACAAAGTTCGACTCTGATATTTGATG
Organism: Gossypium raimondii; assembly: GCF_025698545.1. Lineage (NCBI taxonomy): Eukaryota > Viridiplantae > Streptophyta > Magnoliopsida > Malvales > Malvaceae > Gossypium > Gossypium raimondii. Next base: position 4,335,420 of record NC_068572.1, read on the forward strand.
TAGTTTTATGTCATTATCATGAAATTTAGGCAGAACCTAAGAACTATTTCTTTGTTTATGAGGCTACTTTGTTAGTGGCTTATTGGCAATGATCTTTTCTGGATGTGTATTATTCAACCATATATTTATACACTTTTTGTACTTTATTTACAAAAATAGCAGTATGTTACTCCTCGGTAGACACATTAGTTCCATTCTTGTTCATCTTAAAATAGTATGATGCAATGTTAATATGTGGACTGTCCACTAATTTGGCATATTGCTTGGTTCCTGAGACCCGTTATTTAAATGATTGGAATTGAAGAATTCATCCTAACAATCTTCTTTCCATGAAATATTCTTTTTTGCATTCTTCATCAGACAGTCTCGACTTTCATTTTCATATACTTATCAAATATAAGTATTGTATTAACCAAATTATTTTCATATGCTTATCAAATATAAGTATTGTATTAACCAAATCATTTTCATATGCTTATCAAATATAAGTATTGTATTAACCAAATCATTTATTGAATACAACCAAATCATTTTCATATGCTTATCAAATATAGCATCTAGTTTAATGAATTTTTAGTATTTATATTTAGTATATAAATATTATCCCTTTTAAAATTTTAATCCAAATATATGTAATATTTTAATTCATTAGGTTTATGTTTTCTATGTTATGTTAGTATATAATATGAGTTATATATTCAAATATATTTTAAAATAAAATAATACAAATGTGTTAAAAGCATTAACTAAAAATAAAAATAATTTTTATAATAATACAATCTTGTCAATATCTAATTACAAATATTTAATTTTATATTTAAATATTTAAATATAGTTTATATATTCTAATTAAATTTTATAAATAATTAATATTAATTACTTAGAAATATTTAAAATTAATATTATATATTAAAATATTAACAATAAGTTATAATAAATTCTTTTTTTATATTTTTGCTAAAATATCATAATATTAACTAATTTGAACATTATTTAAATACATATTTGTTACTTTATAATCTCATGTCTAAAATGAACATTTTATTTTTCAAAAGCACTTTTTGACAGTAATGCCAAACACTCAATTTCTCAAAAGCATTTATCAAAAGCACTTCTGAAAAGCACTTTTCAAAAGCACTTCTCAAAAGCACTTCTCAAAAGCAATAAAGAACTGGTCCTAAGTCTTTGACCCTACTCCAAACAGATGCTTGTGGGAAGGGGTAGTTCAGATTTAGTTATTTCTATTCTTTTTTTTTTTTACAAAAAAGACAGTAAGTTGAGGTGGTCCTTCTTCTCCATGATTGATGGGAGTTTACCTATTAATAAAAAGTTACATAATCTAAAAAATCAAAGATAAATACATTGTATTTATATAACACATTCTTTTATAAATTTTTTAATTACGTTACGTGATCTATACGCGTTTAAAGTAATTTTTTAGAACTAAGAACAATTTCTCACCTCCCTAACTTTTATCTCATGATAGGTCATTTTATAATTTTCCCTTCGATTATAGGCAATTGTTATATATCATCGACTCTCCTTTCACTAGGTAAAAACCTTGACCAGAAGCAAGGAAGTGCTTGCCCACGAGAAATACCTTGCTGCTTGCTTATTGGAAACACCTTGGATACAAACAAATGTTCCTTGTATAATCTACATGTGAACCTTGCTTAATCACATCAAGACCTACATAAAATAATTTATGAAAACAAAGCTCTTCGTAATTTTCAAACACATGTGTAAAAGGTCCACCATGACTTAACAACTTACTTTTTTTCGTAAATTCACTTGAAACCTGAAGAAATTTAAAAGAAACGTATAAATATTTCCCGTCAATCAAAGAGAAAGAGGGCCAACTAACTTACTGATGCCCTTACAGACCTTTATTAGACCCTTCGGTCTTCACAAGACTCATTGGAAACCACCCTTTGTAACTCTAGGCACCATAGTATGAACCATCACCAACCATCAAACTATCTCTTTGTATGAACGAAGATCATAATCAACATGGTTCTTGGCAAGAGGTTTTAGATTGGTCCATCCAGAAGGCCAAGGGCAAATCTCTAAGCTCAACGTCTATAGACTAATTATTGATATAACTAGATACAAATTGTCTTTTTTAGAATATATTTAGACCAATTAAACACCTTAATGATTGTTAACAGAGGATTGAAACTTGACTAAACTGTAATTTTGTGACCTAAAGGTGGGTTTGTAACCATTATAGCACTCAGATTTAATGTGCTCTTTCTTCTTGCAGAAGTTACAAATTTTACCTCTTTTTGAAGAATTCGATCTACCTTTATATTTACTGCGAGTATTTTGTTCCTGTGTCCTTCCACGATCATCATCAGCATTTCAATCTTGTCTCCCATGAACAATAAGACCCTCTCTCTGAGAGTCGATTTTAACCATAAGATGGTTCATCTTACCATATGAGGTTAAAGAATCATAAACCTCATCAACTGTTAGAGACTCGCGGCTATATAAAATCGTATCTCTAAAGGTTAAATAAGACGGGGGCAACGAACAAAGTAGAATCAACCCTAGATCTTCCTTATCATACTGAACCTCCATGGCCTCCAAGTTTGAGAGAATTTCTTTGAACACTGTTAAGTGTTCATGCATAGATGCATCTTCCTCCAAACGATGAGCATAAAGACACTGCTTCATATGCAGCTTGGTAGTTAGAGTTTTCGACATACATATTTGTTCCAACCTCTTCCATAATCCAGCAACGGTCTTCTCCTTTATCACATCCTACAAAATTTCGTTAGACAAATGCAGATGTAACTGTGTTAACGCCTTTCGATCCTTGTACTTTACCCAGGAGCAACTCTAATCGTGATCTCCAACCAACACCTAAGGTTGAATTTTAGCTTGTTGACGTTATCGGCCTATGGTGCTAGTTAGTTGGGTTGTAAACCCATTGTTTTGGGCTTGGTGCCCATCAAGTGAGTGCCATATTTTTCTTGTTTCCATTTTTTTTTACATTTAGATGTGCCTATGGGTTAGGTTGGACTAGACTCGACAAAAAATTTAAGCCCGTTTTCTAGGTTTAGATTATGCCCAACCTGAAAAAAGGGTCTAAAATTTTTCCCAAACCCGGCTTGGATAAAAATACTAAAATCTGAGCTCGCCTTAGTCCGTCCGTATTAATTTTTTATATAATTTTTAAAAAATATATAATACATTAAAAGTATTAAAAACTTTAAAATAAATATTTCTCAACAAATTGAAAATAAATTTAAAAAATATGTATACTTAAATAAAACTAAGATAAAGGTAATTTAATAAGAAAATGTGAAAAATAATATCAAATTAACAAAAAAACAAGAGTTATACAATATCTAAATAATAATAACAAAATAGCAGCAATATAATTGTGAAATGGTAGTAAAATAGTGAAAAAATCAATAAGAAAATAGCAATAAAATAATAAAGATAGTAAAAAAAAATAGATTTTTTTTTGTTTTCATATTCGAGCCGGTCCGGGCCTTGGGCTAAAAAAAGCCATACTTGAGGCCCAACCCGTTTTCTAAATGGGTCTTATTTTTTTGTCAAATCCTATTTTTTGGGCCTATATTTTTACACAAACCCTCCCACTTTTCGATCAGGTCGAGTGGCCCAGCCAATGAACAAGTCTATTTACATTTTATAATTTTCTATTATTCTAAGTGGTATTGAAAGTAGATCAATTCTAATATTGAAAATGGTCAGCTGAGGAGAGTGGATGGGTTAAACTTAATATAGATGGTGCAGTTTCGCTTAGCTCTTATTTGGCTACGATTGGGGGAGCCATCAGAGATGCTAATAGTAATTGGTTATGATATTATTCGATGACATTAGGCAAAGGTGAAGTACTCAGGATTGAAGCAAGGTTTATGTTAGAAGCACTTCGACTAGCTTGGGACAAAGGTTATCGATAGGTTGAGCTTGAGTATGATAATGCTCTGTTAGTGGAACAAATTTTAGTCGGAACAAATTTTAGCCGGTAAATCTATTGATAGTCATATTATGAAATTACAAACCATTCATAAGCTGATACAAAGGCACTGAAAAGTACGTATCTATTATATTTCCAGAGTTCACAATGAAGTTGCAAATTTTATAACTAAGCATGGAATTATAAAATTCACAAGTATCGAGGTGTTTCTTGAGCCTCCTCAACTTATGCAGGGCTTAGTTCAAAAAGATATTATAAGTCGTTAATTTTATTCTTATTATTGTAATAGTATAATGCTGTTTTATTTTATAAAAAAAAAGAAAAAAAAGTAACGAGACAGCCATCATCATCGCTGCGGTTGGATCAGGTGCCAAGCTGTCCGTAATGCTTGTACTCTACGACTGATTCTTAATATCATTTATTATTGATTTATTTATTTATATTGTAAAAGAAAAATGAAAATTTAGTAAACGTCGATGCGTATTTCACGAGGTTATTTAGATCTTAAAATTTTAATTTAAAGCTCTCTCACACACACACACACGCACACACAGACACATCCTTCAGGCTCCACACTCTATACACTTAGCACCCTTGTTTTTGTCATTGTTCTTCGTTACTGTTGTTTCCAATGGAGAAACTCGATCATATCAAATCTCACCTTGCTACACTTTCTCAAATCGGGTACGTTTCAATCGTTGCTTTTCTTGAATAAATTTGAATTAACGGTGATAACAATAATGATTATAATGCCGATCTTTGATGATTTTTTTTCAGTGAAAATGAGAAAAACGGATTCATCAACCTCGTCTCTCGCTATCTCAGGTAATGTCCATTTCAGTGCGAACCGTTTTTTTTTTTTTGCATTGATCTTTGCTAGATTTCAAATTCTGATGTTTCAATAAATGGCGATTAAAATTTTGAAAATTAAGTGGAGAAGCACAACACATTGAATGGAGTAAGATCCAAACACCAACTGATGAAGTGGTTGTGCCTTATGATACCTTGGCTCCGCTTTCCGACGGTAATTATCTAATTTTTTAATCAATTCAAACAAAAACGAATATGGAGATTGCCTTTTGTTTGATCTATGAATAAATCTATATGTAGATCCTGCTGAAACTAAGAAGCTATTGGACAAACTTGTTGTTTTAAAGCTTAATGGAGGCCTGGGGACAACTATGGGATGTACTGGTCCTAAGTATGCTCTTTTGTTCCTAATTGTTCGCTACTACTGTTTGTGTTTTGCATTACTTAGTAACAAAATCATCTAATTGTTCCTTCGTTTGATTTTATTTGAAAACAGATCTGTCATTGAAGTTCGCAATGGCTTCACATTTCTTGACCTAATTGTTCAGCAGATTGAGGTCATAAATATGTCTTCCCTCATAAGTTGTTCTCTTTCTGCTTTATGTAATGAGATGCGGCTCAGCTAACTGTTGTCTTTTTCTTTGTTTTTGCTCAGAATCTTAATAAGAAATATGGATGTAACGTTCCATTGGTTCTGATGAACTCATTTAACACCCATGATGACACATTGAAGGTTTCTTTCTGCATTTATATGACCATTTTGTTTTACTTCAACCGATTTTTGTTTTCATTAGAGATTCGATCTAATTTTCATATAATTCTTGTACAATGCAGATTGTTGACAAGTATGCCAATTCAAACATTCAAATTCATACTTTTAATCAGGTTGAGATATTGAATTTAAGCTTCTCAAGATTCAATTTAGACTTGACAGCTTAAAATAGAGATCCATTTCTAGTATTCAAATTTCTCTGATTTTCCCCTCATTTCTTGGATTTGGATAGAGCCAATATCCTCGTCTGGTGGCTGAAGATTTTACTCCATTTCCTTGCAAAGGCCAGCCTGGCAAGGATGGATGGTAAGCTTTTGCCTCCTAACTTGTACGAACACTAGATTTGAAGTGGTTTTAACAAGGGATGGATGTATCATATGATTAAATCATTTAGTTTTAAATCAAGAAAGTAGGGAAAATTCATGTGGCATTAATATTTAGAGTTTCAGAAGTTTCTGAGAGCATTCATCTGAGCCACAGCCCATTCCTAAGGAAAGTATTAATTGTGCATGTTGCTTTCAAAAGTGTGCTATAAGTTTATGCATACAATTTTTTTGTTAGATGATGTATGTTACTCTTTTAAAGATAAGGTATTTATAAGACGGGGTCAGAGTTTTTGAAAATGAAGTATAAGGTTTTCACTGGATTCTGCATGCTGTAATGGTGGATGAAGTTTATTGAACTGCTTCTTCTCAAAGTTGTCTCTACAGTTTCTATGATGTTCTATCTTTGCAATCACTTGGATGATTCATAATGAATAAATTTTCATATTCCAGTTCTTTAGTTATCTTCACTTCTTGCAGTGATTAGGTTTGAGAATGGTTGGAGCCTTTTCTTCCTTTTTGAATTGCTTATTTGATGGTATTCTCTTTACTAGAGTATTTCTTTTCTGGATAAAAGGTATCCTCCTGGTCATGGTGATGTGTTCCCAGCTCTAATGAACAGTGGCAAGCTTTCTACTTTCTTATCACAGGTTGTGGCTACAACGCAATGTGATTTTTTCCCAAACATTTGATGCATAAAGTTGTAAATTCTTTCTGATAATATATTTGTGTTTCATTGTTCCTTACAGGACAAGGAGTATGCATTTATTGCCAACTCAGACAACTTGGGTGCTATTGTTGACTTGAGTATCCTTATTCTGGTTTCTAATGAATTCAGCTTTTTAGTTGTTACTCATGCACACACTCTAACACAGGAATCTCAAGTTCTTTTCTGGCAGCTTTAGTCCTTGACAGGTGCTCTAGAAATCTTGAACCATTTGGTCAAAAACAAGAATGAATACTGTATGGAGGTACAGGAAAAGAACTATAATCTGTGTTATTTGGTTTCCATAGCTTTGTGATCATTGCTATATTACTTTTGTTTGTGTAGGTTACACCCAAAACCTTAGCTGATGTGAAGGGTGGTACTCTTATTTCTTATGAAGGAAAAGTTCAGGTTTGAAATGGGCTCTTATTTGCTTTTAGAATTTGTCTTTCAATCCTCCCTCCTTTTGTAAATAGAAGTATATCTGAGGTTTTAAAAATAAGCTTTTTATTTGGTTTTAAACACCATAGATAGGATTGTGGAGCATAATTATTGTTTTATAAGCGCCTTAGATAGGATTTTGGAGTACAATTACTGTTTTATATTTTTGTGATAATGGCTTGGTAAACCAAATGCATAAACGACCTCTCACTGTCTCTCTAAATTTTGTTAATTGATTTTCCTATTGGAGAATATAGTCCATATCTTTAGACAAATGAAAAACCTGGAGTTATTTCTGCAGAAAAGAACTTATTGCAGTTAAATCAGAAAAATCTAAAGCTTAAGCTTTTGTCTATAGCTGATTGTTTCAGTTTATTTTTTAGTTTTTTTGGATCATGATAGTAATGTTTTTTAATGCTTGATGGTGAATCACCAGCCGAGCAAGAAACAAGTGTTTCCTAATACTATATAACTAACTTTTCCTGCACATTTGAAAGGAAGAGAAAAGAATGAAATTAGATGCTAACTGATACCTTCTTATTTATTTGTGTGGTTCAGCTCCTTGAAATTGCACAAGTCCCTGATGCACATGTAAGTTATTCATTTTCCATCTTTCTTTGCCTGTTTGTTGGTTTTTTATTTGTTCTTCCACCTCAATTTGCTTTTGACTTTCCTTTATTAACTTAATGGAGATACTGTGGTTTTGATATTAGAATTTGACCATAGTTCAGAAGGCAAGTTGACTGCTAGGTGGTCCTTGGGTTGGCACCTATGATAAGCTACATCTAAATATAGGGTGGAAGTTATTACATTACCAATCATCAGTAGATTTATAGTGGATGTTATTACTACTACATTATCAATCATCAGTAGATTTTGTAAGGAAGTTGAAGTTCTATGGGTTGGTTGGCAGAATTAGTTTTTGCTGAAGTTTAGGGTTAACCTGGTTGCAAAGATAGTTATGCTCATTGAGACTTATGATTTTTATAAGTAGTATGGTATAGGTTAAGATTGAATGAAGAAATCAATGTTTAGGATTTCCACTTTACTGTAACTATGAATAATAACTTGAGTAGTGAGGTAGAGTTCGCTGCCCCGCAACAGACAAGTTTTATTTTCTGTTGTGTTGTTGGTCCTCTAAAGCCTTTACCTTCTAAACCAACTACCGAAGCCTTCTTAGCTTTTCTCATCCAGTTAAACCTTAAATGACAAGTTGCTGCTGCTGATATTACTAGATTATTCTTAATTTGATGCAACCCTTTTCTTGTCCCGATGCCAATTGGCCCTAAAGATCATATTTCTGCAAGGACTTGAGTTTCATGACTAAACCACTCCAGAACTGTAAATGTAGGCTTAATGACATAAAACAACCAAGAATAATTCCAAATTTCAAGAGAGTCAAAAATTGAGGAAAATAGAAAGTTTAAAAATTATGTGCAAGCTTGCTTTGGGCGGCCAACCTGATTTTGTCATTCAGACACAACATGGTAGTGACAAATGCACAAGATCTGGTGATTTGTGTGAACCACCAGTGCTTGATGATGGTTTCTGTTATCACTGGTTGTGGTGCTACTGATTGATGTATGATAATGTAGGGTCATAGGCAAAATATAGGTGATGTTGTTTGTCAGGATTAGAAGAAAAAGAGAGGTAGAGACATAAAAGGAGGGAGAGGGAAAGAAAACTTAACTGGTAATTACAAAAGAACTATGTTAACTTACTTATGGAACCTTGGACTGGCTACTTGAAGATGAGATTTGTTGTTGTTGTCCCTGCTGGTGGTGGTAGATCTTTGATGATAAAAGTCGACGGAAGATACCTTGTTAGGGAAGAAGAAAATGGATAGGAGAAATGATGGAATCTTCTTTTGCTACAAAATTTAACAGGGTTTGTTGTTATTGTTTGGATGGTGGTACTGATAGGTTTTTTTTATGGAAAAGTATACCCTAGTAGAGTAAGAAGTAAATGAATGAGGGAGGGAGGGAGGGGAGGACATTGTTACTAGAAACAAGGTACATCTCTGGTTGTGGTACATGTTTCAGGAATAATGATGCTTACGGCTTAATTCATGGTTTGAGTGTTGTCATCTTGATTGTTTGGTAGGTCATTGAATGCTGTATATAATTATTAGGGTCATGTTTACTTTGAGAATATATATACATGTTTTTTTTACAAACAAGTATATTTTATTCTAAATTTTAGTAGTATTCTTTACCTCTTTGTTCCCCTAATGATATGCCAACCAACTTCTATTCTCCAAATATCAGTTTGCATTTTACTGGCTTTACAGTTAGATTTTCTTCTATCATTTAGAGTTGACCTATAAATACCTCCATCAATTCACTTTCTGGTAGATTGGATTATGATAAATTGAGTCTGTTGATCATTATATTTTTAACCTTAGATGTCAATATTTGAGATTTTGGGAGTTTCTCCTGAGCTTTCAGAAAATTTTTATCGAGATTTTTTAGATTCTTTCTCAAGTATTTTCATTTGAAAATCGTTCGTTCTGCACCACTGTCATACACTGAAACACTGACAAAGATAATCATTTGTCAGGTTTATGGCTGATGTGATTCTCTTTGTTACAGGTCAATGAATTCAAGTCTATAGAGAAATTTAAAATTTTCAATACAAACAATTTGTAAGTTACCCTCCCTTAAAGTATTGTAACTGCTTATAGGTTAGGCACTAATGATATATTTACAGGTGGCTGAACCTAAATGCAGTAAAGAGGCTTGTGGAAGCTGATGCACTCAAGATGGAGATAATTCCAAACCCAAAGGTTTGTATCTTTTTTTTTTCTTTACTACGTTGCCTCTGGTAGAATTCTGATATCCAAATGATAAAATTGGCTGCAGGAGGTCGAGGGAACCAAAGTTCTTCAACTGGAAACTGCAGCTGGTGCAGCAATTAGGGTATAAATTGTACTGTTTAAGGTTATGATGTATTAAAGTGTTAAAAAAATGGTCTAACTGTGTTATTTCCTTGTGTGTACAAGTTCTTTGATCATGCTATTGGTATCAACGTACCTCGATCACGATTCCTTCCGGTGAAGGCAACTTCAGATTTGCTTCTTGTCCAGGTTATTTTCTTCTTCCTCTAACATTGCACCCTGGATAATAATTAGAAGTTTCCGTAACACGTTCTCATATTTTCTTTTTCAGTCTGATCTTTACACCTTAGTTGATGGCTTTGTTAGCCGGAATAGTGCTAGAGAAAATCCTGAAAACCCATCCATTGAATTGGGGCCTGAATTCAAGAAGGTTAGTACTTATCATGTTGATATTGCACTTTTATATGGATGATATTTCCATAATGACCTATATATATATATATTAATTTTCTTAACAGGTTAGCAACTTCTTAAGTCGGTTCAAGACAATCCCAAGCATCATTAATCTTGATAGCCTTACCGTGACTGGTGATGTTTGGTTTGGTGCTGGTATTGTTCTCAAGGTATATTACACCCTCCAATTGTTGTATAGCTACTCGCATGTCTTAGAGTTTTGCCTTCCATATGAGCTATTTACGAAGCATTAAACTGGCTCTTTTGGTGAGATTGAATATTGTCCTGATTGTTGCAGTGTTCGGAATTCAGCTTAGTAGAATTTCCCTCTATTATGATCCTTTTGATGAAAATATAGTCCAAATATCAGTTTGATCCTAAATATGGTGTGAATGGTTATAAATTATTGATCTATTGCCATGGTTCGCCAATTTTGTCGCTGATGTTTGCTATGAGGAAATCTGGACCATCGTTTTAAATTTTTAATCAACTGTTTTGATACTTGGTCTGCTAGAAAATCCAGATACCGGATGACTTAAACTTGTTTGATCATTCAGAGTACGATTGTATGCTAATTTTGCTGTTACCATGCTTCTAGTTTCTCCTCTTCTTGACACTTAAATTTTCTGCGGAATTATTATCTTTTCTTACAGGGAAAAGTGAAAATTGCTGCAAAACCAGGAGAAAAGTTGGAGATTCCGGACGGAATTGTAATCGAAAACAAGGTGAAAACATTGGGATGACAAATGAACCACACTCTCTTTCTTACAGCCATTACTGGGATTGGTTTTGTGTTTTGCTAATTGGTTGTACTGTTTTTATTGTGGGCAGGAAATCAATGGCCCCGGAGACTTATCCAGCTAAAGGTTCAATGGTTAAGATTTGACATATCTGATTTTTGGTCCATTTTTAGATCGGAAAATAAAAGCATGTTACGTTGTAGGATCTGCTTTGTGGTCTTGCGGAAGTCAAACTTGAGTCATTGAGTATATTTATATATAAAAAAATTTGATATTATTGAAAAACATTAATTTTGATATTGTGTACTTTCTGAATTAGTAAATAATTTCTCCGTTGTTCTAATGATGCCGAAGAAGCGTGGGTTGAGTTTGAGACTTGAGAGTTGTTAAAGGATATAATTTTATATTATATTAATTAATATGTTCTATTTCATGTGATTACTATTAATTGTTTTAATAATTTAAAATCTATAATGATGACATAAATTTAGTTCATATTTAAGTAATAATTAAAAAATGAATGTATTGAATTTGCTGTAAAAAAAAAAATGAGATAAAAAAGATGTTCAAGTGTTTGGCATTAAAAAGAATTGAACAACTTCTATCCTTGTTCATGGACTGTAAATATTTTATAGTGACAATGAAATACATTATACCCATTCTCACATGACCGGAAAAATATTTCACGTGTCTACAATACATAGGTCATTCAAATCAAATGTAGCGTAAATGAGCCGCCTCCAAAATTTTTTCCTCTATACTGTCACACTGCCTTCACTCTTATTTATTTCCCCCCTTCTTTTTTCTGTTCCTTACGCATTTCACTTCTCCCCAGTCCCCACCATCTTGTTGGTCTCCTTCACCTTGACTGCACCGTATTCTCACAGTGTCACCAGCTCTATCCCTCTCCCCTCTTCCCCTCCATAGCTCAACTACTGATTGGGTAAGTAACTCTCTTCTTTTCCCTTGTTTTTTTTTTATTATAAAATTTTTGGGTTTATTATTTCCTTTTCTTAATTTCTATTAATTTGATTATCACGGTATTGCACATGAAAATTCTGCTTCAAATATTTCTAGCTGAAAATTTTTATTAACTTTTGACCTAAACATCTATTTTTGTGGCAGTAGTTTCAGATATTTTGAATCTTTTAAAAGGAAAAAACGGGAACCCAGTATGTGTTCATGGACTGCAGCTGAATCAGACATGGTAGTGAAGAACCGGTTGGTAGGGTTCCTACTATGGCAATCGATCCTAAGTAGCTTGATTTTCTTGGCCTTCACTATAACGATCGTCTCCTGGCGCTCCGCCACTGCAATCTTCGTCTCCTTTTTCAGCTTTCATCTGTCCCAGCTGTTGTTCTCTGTGTCCCTCTCTACCGTCTTATCTCCCCAACCTAAATTTAGACGTATTTTGCCGGTGTTGCTGACGGCCGCCGCTGTTTCGGGTTCTCTCTCAGCTGTGTCTTTTTGTGGGTTCAATGGAAGAGTGGGGTTTAAGGGTTTTGCTTCCGGGTTATTCTACGCTTCTTTTTATGTTTATAAGCGGCGATGGGTATTGCAGTTCCCCATCATTCAGGTGAATTTATAATATTTTTAAGTCTTTCTTGTTCTGAAATATGTCTTTTTTCAATCTGTTTTATGACTTGGGTTTTGTTTGCTTGTTGTCTACAGCGTCCCCTTTTCTTTAGCTTCAAGATGGGGATCCCTTCCGCCATTATTAGAGCACTGAAGCTTTCTGCTGCAGCTTATCTATTTTCAGTTCTGCTGTTGGTATTTCTGCCACACCATTTTAGCACTGATCTCAAGCTCGGGAACTTTTTTACTCAACACATAATCTCCTATGCTGCCTGCTTTTCTATGTTTCTCTGTTGGGAGTTAACTCACCATTTGCATCAGGTTGGTTTTAACTTCGAAACACATAAAATAATTGCCATTTCTAACATGTTGTGTGATTAAAGTTTAAACTACTGTAATTTCTAACACTAATAGGTAAGTAAATCACCTTTCCAATTCCTAGGCATATTCTCTGTGACCTCTAGGGCTTTTTTGTGGATGAAGAACTCGTGGTATTAGCTGCCAGATTCTAAGGAGGATTAAATCTATAAATCAATTCTATTTATGCACTGCTGATAGATGCATGTTTTTATCAAATTGAGTCAGTTCACTAAACATATGTACTCATAATTGTTGCATAAGAAACACCACCGTTCTTGCATCTTCTTTCATGTCTTCTGAAGCGGCAAATTCCTTTATGTATGTTTTATATTCTCAACTTTCAATTTCTGGTATGGTAAACTACTAGCTTTATTGATCATGAACTATTTGTAGTTTATCAAATGCCTTGGCTGCTATGGCTTTTTGGCATGGTGCTTGTTGCTATTGTTACTTGGACTTGTATGAGTGTCGGATACAGGTATGGTTGGATTTTTCTGAGTTCTTTTATGTATTTGGAAGATTCTTAGAGGTCATATTCCCATATCCATGTATTAGACACAAGTTTTGGACACAGGTACTTCAATCAAATAAGAGTCCGAGCAATATAGGTTTCTTGTCTTGCTCAAAAGGCTAAACTAATATCTTCTTCTTGGTTACTATTTCACTTCCTTTTGCATGCTTCCACAGTACATAGAGAACATGCTTGTTCAGATTCACTGACATTCTTTACCATACATATGTCATTGCACTTATATTCATGCTTTGATATAGGTGCTACATACTAAAAGGTTCATATTTGCACCACCAAAAGGATCAGCTGCAGCAGAAACAAATCCAAGTGAGCCTCTCCTAGCTACATTAGAGGAGTGCTCTCCAGCTTCTCTTCTGAAATATCTTGCATACCTTGATCTATGTATGGTTTGTGAGAATAATGTTGACTACTGGCGTCGAGCTGCCTTCTTTGAAGAAACTGGTGAGACTTACAAAAGAGTTGCAGCTGTATGTTTGAGACCTTTGGAGCAGCTTGCATCAAAGTTGGTCCAAGGTTTTGAAGGTTCTTCAGATGATAAAATCTTCTCAATATCTGATCAGTTGCAGTCACCAACTAACCCCCGACAGAATTCAAAATGCCACGAGCTAGTGAATGACTTCCAGGTATGACAACATTTTCTAGAGGTGTGTATGCACCCATCCCTTATTGCGTATTCATCATGCAGAACCATTACACCACAATGATAAGAGTCTAAATTAATCAGGAGAATTTTTTAGCATCATAGCTCCATTTATGAAAACAGGGAAAAGCACTCATGTCTGTAACATTTTCTGTAAGTTGTAAGTTTAGAACAACAAGCTACCCTCAACAGTTCAGCATGAACTTATTTATATGAGGTGAAACAAGCCCAAATTTAAGGAGTATAAAGCGAAACTAATAAAAGAAAAAGTTCAGATAGAAACAAGCCCAAATTTCAGGGTATTTTTCTGAATCTATCTAAAATAAGCATGCCTTAATCTTATGGTTGGGTGGTCTTACATCAAATTTGTTTGTCTAATTTTTATTATATGTAAGGTGGACTTTTTGTTATCATTAGTTCTAGTTTGGTTCACATTTTAGACAAATAAATGGTAACTTTTTGGTAATAATTGCAAGAAGGCATTTAAGTAATTGCCGGTATTTCTGCTCATCCTGGGAGCTTTATGTGGCATATATTACAAGTAGGAAACCGTATCTGTGTTTGCTCTAGATAGGATATCTGGTTCATAATCTGATTAGTATGTAGGAAGGATATCTGGTAATGTTAGAAAAACATGCTCTAGTGCTGTAGGATGGTGATGAAATAGAATAATTTTTTTTTTGCTATTATTATAAAGCTTTAAAATCAAAATATTAATTTAAGAAATTGAAAATTTCCCTACTTTATGACAATAATCAATATTTGTGTTTTTTATAATTTAAAATTGAGATTGGGATTAAATCATTTAAAATATTAAAATGGGTAATTAACAGTTAAGAGTGGTGGATATTTATAGTAATATTTTTAATTGTTAGTGAAAGGATTAACAATCTTTATCCCCCTACACCTCCATCCCTGGTTCTCTGGCACCAATGCTAACTGGGAGGGATTTCTCTGCCGATCTGTCGCTAAAGATACTTTTGCATGTTGTAAATTACTAAAATTTTGTTGTATTCCTGCAACAGAATGGAGATAGTTACGTTCCACATGTACCATTATTTCTAACCTAAGAAAATTGTATTTGACCCTAATTTAATTAACATGCAGTAGTAAATAAATTATATAATATAATATAATAAAAAATTACAGCCCTGTTGCAGAAGGGAGGGGACTGTCTGATCTCTCATCCTATCTCTACTTGAAATAAATTGATCCCCAGATTATTCACCTTATGTGCAACATGGTTTGGTAGGAAGGCTATGTTTGCCGGACACTTTATCCTACTTAAAGCACGTATGTCAGGTACATATTTGAATATGAATACGAGAGTATGACCTTCAGAATTATATAGAAAACTTGAAAATGTTTGAAGGCATTCATGTTGGACAAATTTTTGCCTTTAATGCTCACTTCAATCTCTGGGTAACTTAGGTATTTTTCTCGTTATCGACTAGGGAATCTTACATCCCTAGGCAGCACAGGTAGTTGGTTACAAACACTACTTCTCTTTGTAGGTTTATTTGCTTGCTGTAATTGCTTTTGTTCTGGGTTTGCTTGGTTCTATTGTTTCTATGTGGTTGCTTGCTTAGTATATATAACCTAACTATGTATCAAGACACATTTGAAGGGGGTGGAGCATAGTTTTTGAGGCTGATTGTATTTGTGCTCAGCCAAGGTTGGGTTTTGCCCTTACAAGTTATATTGGGTCTTTTCTCTTGCGAGAAATTTCATCCATATGCATGAACTGCATATAGATCAACTCATTTGATTGTAATTTGTACCAAATTTAATAATCTTTTGGTGTCACCTTTTTACAGGTATACACATGGTCTGCTCGAGCACTTGCTTCCTTAACTTCACGCTCACGTAAAGAAGACCGATTTGGAGTTGCTCAACTATCTGGTAGCAATGCTGCTGCCATCTCAACACTCATAGCTTGTTTACTTGCTGTTGAAACATTGATGGGGAAAAAAATAAGCTTACAACCATCTCATCAGTTAATGGGAGCATTCAGCACGAAATCGGCTACCTTCAGTACCGGAAGAAGAGATGTTAGGACAGGAAAAAGGAGAGATGACCCACTATATTCTAAAGCATACGCAATGGCTGATGTCTTAAGGACTTCAATTTACGGCATTGTGTCTGCTTTCCACCATGAGATGCTGAATAGTGCCAAAGCAGGCCTTCTCGAGAAGGATTGGATTACTAGTAGCAAACCTCCTTTCGGAACTCGTGAGTTGCTGTTGCAGAAATTGCATCTTTTCCTAGACTTCCAAGCAAGTTAAACTATAAAAAGAAAGAATGTGAAAAGAACAAGTAGAAAATGGTTTCAGAAGCTTGACTGCTGGTTTTTCTCCGGTTTCGGTCCATCATCGCAGTTCATGCTGCTTTTGTTGAAGAAAATCAGCTGTTGTGGAAATCAACCAAATGTGAGGACTATTATAGGTTCTTTCCATTTCTATTTTTCTTTGAAAGAAAAGACTTTTTAAGTTTTTTCATCTTGGCTATGATCAAGTGTCACACATGATACGAACTACTTGTGATATTCTATTACAAAGTTTTGCTGTTGAATCTTTGAGAATAGTTTCAGTTCAGATGCTCGTACGGTAATTCACTGGTTATTTTGGCTACTTACTGTTGGCTTAGGGAAGGAAGATTTTGAGACCATGTTTAGAATTATCTATAGTTTTTCTCAACTCATAAATAGGAAGATAATGTGTTTTAACGCATTTAAACTCACGTCCTCCTATACCGATAACAATGCTCATTCGAATCGAGGTAAGACTCAATCTAAATCAAAAGCACATAATAAGAGATTATTTTAAAAATATATTATAAATTTTTATTTAATAATAAAAATCTTTAGTTTAATAATAAAGAACTTTAGTTAATTAATCAAGAAATAATATTATGAGAATACAGATAAAATACCATACTAATGATTTCAGAATTTCTTTTAATTACTACTAATTTAAAGTCCTATTTTCAATAGGCTTAAAATGTCAACTTTAGTTAATTTCTTTTATCTAATTATATAATAATTCTGCTTATGCAATTAAAAAAAGTTTAATCTACAAATTGGTATTTAAATTATATCAAATTTTCATTTTGTATACTTAAATTTTTTTTGTTAGAAGTGCTATTTAAACATTTTTTTCTCAAATTGGTACATCCATTAATCCAACCTTTACTCAAACCATTAAATCTATTTAAAAAGATAACTTATTAAAAGTTATAGGGTTTATGATTTTAATTAAGGTTTTGACAGATAATTGAACCACTCTGGCACCAGTTTTCAGTTATCAAATAAATTATTAAAAAATAAAATAAAAATATGTAAAAAATAGAAAAATCAATTCAACCGTTTTTTAGCTCAGTTAAACTAGTTTGTATTGGTTAACATGTCAATCGATTCAACCTACTAGTACCCTGGTAGGCCTCCGGTTCAACTAACTGATCCAGTTCGATTCTAAAAACATCGATTTTGCTCTATGAAAGAACTTTTTTGATCTTGTCAGGTCAAGCAAGTAGGCAGTGAAGTTCGCAAGCAAAACTAATCATCAACGTCTTGACATCGGGATGGCAAATTTCGACCATTGCCAGACATTATAAAGAAAGAAGAAAGGAAAATATAGAAAAATAGAAAAAAAAATAAAGAGAGAAATAGTGTAAAATAAAAAAGAAAATAAAAGAATTAATTTTTGTAAGTTTATATGATGTGGTGATTTATTATTGGCTGGAATTTTTTAATGGATATAATATTTTGGTGTAAAATGGATAACGAAATAATAGTTTAGGTACTATTTGTGATCACAGAAAATGTTTTAGTGCCAACTTATGAAAAATGATATAGATTAGGTACTAATTTGTGGGTTAAGTCTTTTGCAAAGGGTAAACTACACCCAAGGTCACTAAACTATTAGTAAGTTCCGATTTCGGTCACTCATCTTCAAAATGTTACAAAATAGTCACCGAATCATTCAAATGTTTTCATTTAAGTCACTAGACTATTAATTCTTTTTTTTTAATATTCGGTTGGCGAGCTTTAAGTGATTATTTGACAATTGGTACAGTGGAACAACACCCACTAATGAGTAGAAGAATATATCTTAGATCTAAGCTAACCTAATGGTCAATGTTTGAGATCGAAGAAAAAATTTGTTCAAATTTTGGCTTGCAGATGCAAGATGTTCAAAGTTGTTTTATGGAAAATAAAAACTAAACTATAGAAGATGTGTTGGATCTAGTGCCTTAAGTGTAGTATATTCGTTTTTAAACTTGTAATTTTTTCGAAAAAATTGGTTAATAAAATAATTCATGGATTACATTAATATACTTTGTATAACGTCCTCATTGGGTTTTTGTATGCAAAACAACATAGAAGAAAATATTGGCTCACTGGTTGTCTAATGTTTAAACTAATACTGAGGTCAGATCGTAATACAAAAAGACAACTTATATTATTAAACAAACATAAACATGTCCTTAGTCTAATCTAAAACGAGCAAACCAATTGAAAGACCAATACGTCGTCTATCAAGTTGAATTGAGGAGATGTCTTGTCTTGGGCAACGAGGCGGATGATTCCCAGAAGATAGAAACATAGATGTGACTGATTGGACCGACAATAAATCGAACTAGACCCAAGAAGAATAGATATTGAATCCATTTATGGATTTATTCACTTGTGACGTTCAAAGTGTAACATACATTAATCCTAAGTGGATGATGGACTATGTATGCTTGACTCGTATACTTTGATGTGAGTAAAAGCCTGGGTTCAAATAGATAAGGAACTGAAAGTTGCTGCATTGGGTATACGACTTCTGTAGTATGTAGCATCACTCACAACAGTGGAATTCATAGTCCAAAATGTGAGTAAATGATATCCTCTCATTGGCATTACATGATAAATGAAAAGCATACATGACAATGAGTCGTTCGTCTTTGAGATGAATGACTTGATTACTATTTGATAGTAATTGAATTTTTATTAAGGAAGACGTAATGGTTACCATGAGACAAAATATGATTATATTGGGAGAACAAATTTATCCCAAAAAAATTAAGGGTATCCTATGAGGGTAACAATTTTATGACAAGGTCATTGGACGAGCACTGATCGAGTTGCTTTCATAATGTTATGACATTAGGGAGAACTTAGTCACAATACTATAGTAGAATGACTTCGTGAGTAAATGAGTTTATAATTAATAAGCGAAAAGTTGAAACTTAATTATAAATCATTTGAGCCCTAATCACATATGTCCGATCAATCTATCCACAAACTCGTTGAAACAGAAAATGAATTGCATATTGAATCAAATGAACAAGAATGGATAGAAATGATAAAGTTAGAGTAATGAGAAACATTTAGAAATGAATGTGATTTTCTCTAAATGGAAATGACATGAAAAATTAATTTATGATTTTTGAATTATTAATTAATTAATTAATTGAAGTTCGAAAATAGAAATAAATTAATTGGTCATTGTGAATTCGTTGAATCTAGAAATATTAAATATATTTTCTCATAGATTCTTTTACGATAAAGTTGCAATGATTTTAACGGAATTAGAATCGGGTTGAGAAAATTATTTAATTGGGAAATTAATTTTTTATTTAAATTAATTTATGATGTTTATTTTGAAAATAGAAAAACAATTATTGGGTTGGATTGAATTATAAAATACTAGGGTTAGAAGTTCAAGAAGTACTTATAATTGGACCCGATACGGGAGAGTCCCAAAAGCCTCTCATGTTAATACATGAGACAATAAACCCTAGCACATTTAACTAGGGTTGCGCCCCCCCCCCAATAATCCTAGTTAGACTAGGGTTTAGTTTTTCTATTAAATAAGCATTAAATGCTTCTACTAATTCAACTAGGGTTTCACTTCCTGTCTCTATAAATAGATGGTACTGGTAGGACTAAATATACACATTTTGAGATATTATTATTTTGCCCGAAAATAGTCAGAATTTATTTCTAAATATAAATATATTTTTCGGGAATAACAGTTCTACCGGTTTTTGTTTAAGAGAGGGATTTACTTTCTCACTGAAAGTAAAGAAATTTTTTATTGTTGTTTGGTTGA
The DNA here is from genome assembly GCF_025698545.1 of Gossypium raimondii. Taxonomy (NCBI): domain Eukaryota; kingdom Viridiplantae; phylum Streptophyta; class Magnoliopsida; order Malvales; family Malvaceae; genus Gossypium; species Gossypium raimondii. The sequence continues at coordinate 4,355,655 of NC_068572.1, forward strand.
AAGTCGGGAATGACAAGGATCCTTCTAGTCGAAAACACAAGTGTGATTTTGAAAAAGGGTTTATTACTATAAATATCACAAACCCAGTCGGTTTTCAAAATTTTAATTTTCCGTGTGCAATGAAAATGGTTTTCAAACCGGATTTTTTCCAACAAGAAGAAGAAAGGTTTACTCTTTCGATTGGTGCCGGAGGTGAGAATGGAAAATGCCATACAACGCTATTTTAACAGCCCAATGACTTAAATAAAAATATTTGAATAATTTAGTGACCATTTTATAGCCTTTTGAGGTTGAGTGACCAAAACATAAACTTACTAATAATTTAGTGACCTTTGATGTAGGTTACCCTTTTTTAAAATAGACATAATAGTTTGACCAATGGAGGTACCAACTTAGAAAAAAAATGTAGTTTAGGTGCCACTTGTGACAAAAAAAAAAGTTTAGATACCAATATGCGAAAAATGGTATAGTTTAAGTACCAATTTGTGGACAAGCCCTAAAAAAAAGTTAATTAGCAATGGATTGTTTACTAATAATCATATACATACACTATATATTAAGAGTTTGACTGAGTTGGTGTTACTCATCAATCGGATCACAACTCAGTTGTAAAATAATAAAAAATTCATTCCTTTTACAAATCAATAAATATTATTTTGGCGTTCAAAAAAAAAATCATTTTGAGGGTACAACTTTTTTTTATATTTTGATAAATTTAAGGGTAAACCATACTGATAGTGACCCAACTATCGGTAAGTTTCTTTTTTGCTCAGCCAACTATGAAAAGTTACAAAATAATCACTCAACTATTCAATTTTTTCTTTTTTGGTCACCAGTCGTTAAATGGCAAACAGTAAGATAACGTGACAGCTTTTGAAATTGACATAATAACAAATTTAGTCATCAATATTTACATATTGTGTCAATTTAGTCTTATTTTTAAAAATTTAGTCCTTAATGTTTACAGTTACCTAATTTTATCATATTTTTTACATGAAAATATAATTCAATACACAATATGTAAATTAAAAATAAAAACAATTCCTTTTTTAAAAAAAATTGCATTTATAATTAAACTAAATAGTCTCCAAATACATTTTGTTTTTTATACTTCAAAATGTTGAAGAGTGAACTAGCGAAGGCCGAGTCATCTCAATTGCTAGTGTTCAATCCAACGATTGAGAATCGAAGTATTAAGAGAAAATAATGAGAAAAGGTGAAGGTTATGATCTTGATTTCTTGGGTGTTCCCATATTTGGTATATTTTCTATTAAATTTAGCTGATAAATTTTTTTTTTAATTTTTAGGTGAAAATGTCACAAAGGCAAAACTGGGAAAATAATCAAATTACACAATGTGTAAATGTTGAGAGTTAATATTTTTAGAATTAAGACTAAATTGACGTAATGTATAAATATTGAGGTTAAATTTACTATTTGCCAATTTTAAAAGCAGCCACGTCATCTTTCCGTTAACCATTTACCCTAATTTTTTTAAAATACATTCAAAAGATGAGATTATTAGATTTAAACTAAGACACTATGGTCTTCACCATTTCGACTTTACCGTTTCAATTAAAATCACAAATAATTTTATATTATTATTATTATATAAATTTGATACATAATTTTTCACCAACATCATAGTTTTTTACCAATATATACGTATCAATTATTTATTTTTATATTTTGGGAGAAAAATGGAATAGAAGAAGGATGTGAGATATGAGGTGGCAAAACTTCAACGTAAAGAAAAGCAAATTAGTTAGGTTAATTTTCGAATCAGCACCAAACTAACTGTTTTGACGTTCCTCTTAACTTGTAATAATAATACGCCAATATCCTCCTTCCATTCTTAATCACAATCAAACTGTCTTTCAAATGCCATTGCTGGTTGGATAACGACTTTAACTATATATATATATATATATATATTTTTTTTTAAATAATTTCATTCTAAGTTTTGATCGTATCTGTTTTTTTTACACAATGCCTAGAATTATCCATAACTCTTCCCTAATTCATAAATAGGAGAATAATGCACATTTGAATCCACGTCATCCGATATTGGACCAATTGAATTAAGTCTCGATCGGCTATATACATATATAATAATTGAAAACTGCCTTCCTAACAACCATCTGTTCGTTCGCCCCTTTTTAGCTTTTCTTCTTTTAGTTTTCTAAGTCAGTTTGATATTATTATTGTGCAAGAAGGGTGACCTGAACCAAAGACAGCACTATTGTTTTGAGAGCTACTTGACTCACTGAGTTCCCCTCTACCATCATCCTCTTCGTTATACGGTTTATAAACTCGAAATTTTATACTTATCAGAATGTTAATGAATACTCGATTTTATTGCCTTCTTTAAAATTGATATTACTGTGTTTTGTCAAGAAAAATTAAGGAAATCTTTTTGCAAATACTGAGCATCTTTGTAGGAAGTCACGATTGTTGCTTCTATAGAGAGTCACCCACACTTTTTCATATAACAAGGACGTAATACAATCAAACTCTGGTTTAGTGAGTAAATGTAGATATGCTACAATGAAACTACAAATCATCTAATCCGGCAACTGGTTAGCACTCCAAAGATTAGGTTGAGTCGAATGGTAAGAAGCTTGATGTTTTTTAAGTAGGGCCTCATCTTCGAGCCTTGTGGGTGGAAAAAATAGTGTTATGAGAGCTTTACCCTCTATTTAAGGGTTTGATCCTACACAACTTCAAATTTAACCAAAGTTTAATATGATTATCGAATATCAAAATATCCCAAAATAAAATTAAAAATCGATAGTAAACTTAAGCGAAACACATTAGGTTTCCAATAATCATCATTAGCATATATGGTTAATCACCTAATTAAGTGTTGAAATCAGATCTAATCAGGGGGGTAAGGTAATGAAGTTTTGGATAAATACATATATCAATTATTACAGACTCTTAATTAATGGATTAAGCCCTTAAAATCAATTAAAGACAAAATTAAGAGTGATGTGAAATTAGAGATTTTATTAGTTAAAACAGTAAGAGGGAAAAGTTTAGTAGGGAATGACAATCAAATATGTGTGGATGAGAGGGAGATTTAATCAGAAAGTTTGGTGGGCAAATATGAAATTTTAATTTCCTTCTTAAAAATGTTTGTTGCTGATGTTGCAACAGATAAAGGCATTAAAAGATAGTTACAAATCTCCAAACATTTTTGTTCTTTTTTTTGGGGGGTCTTCCCACACCATGCATTTAAATCCCCCACTTCACTTCCTCACTTAATGCGTAATATTCACTGCAAACAACTAGCTAAGCCATTCAGTCCAACATGGAGAGATCACACCCCAAATCTGCATTAAAGGTTTCTTCTTCAATTCCTTTTCACTTATTTCTTATGTTTTTTCAATTCTTTTGGTTAATTTCCTAACAAGTTTGTCCGATACTACTTACTCATTTTCGTCAAATCCTTAATTAAGCATACTTACGTGAGTAGAACACTATCTATCACGGTCAAAGGTAGAAAATTTTTTAAAGAACTAAATAGGAATTTTATCTTATAATTTCATCATCTTTGAGGTCGAAGTACTATTTTACTATGTATCAACTTTTAATTTTACTATTTATAAAGAAACTAAAAGTAAATTTTCCATTTGAGAGTACCAAAACTCTTACTTATTCCTTTAAATCCGCTTCTACTCGAACCAACAACTTCCAAGATCGCAATATCTTTGCTATCTACTTAAATATAATAATTGGTTTGGTAGGAAGTTGGGTAATGTTAGAGCTTCCTTTTACATGAGTGTAGCATCACGGTTCTTAGCTTTTTTTTTTTTATACAATACCTAAAATTACCCAACCCTTCCCCAACTCTTATATTGACAACCATACCGATACCATATCAACTGAGTTAAGACTCAATCGACAATGTAAATCTTTAATATTTTATTTATCAATTGTTGTCTTGCTTATTTGGGTTGTACCATTAATATTTATTTATTTTTCTTTTGAGCAGCCAAAAGATCAGGTGAAAGACAAATATTCCAAAGTAAACACATTTATCCATATATATTAATTTCCGCTAATATTTCACTTTTAAATAAATAAATAAAAGGCCAAATTTGTATGAATATAGGTTACACCCAAGCCTGCAGCCAAGGAAAATACTAAGCCACAAGAGTTCAAACTTCACACTGGACAAAGAGCCGTTAAGCGTGCTATGTTCAATTACTCGGTACGTATAATTCACTTTCACTTTCATGAATTAAGTGTTCTTTTTTTTCTTGCTTATATAGTTATTAATTATTAATCAGCTGGCGACCAAGTTTTATCTCTTGGAAATACAGAAGAAACAAGTTGAGAAAGTGCAAAAGGTAATTAAGAAAAATTATTAATTTAAATTAATGATTAATTATTTAATAACATAAATAAACATTGAATGGAGATCAGATGATTGAAGATGAAGAGATACGTTGTTTAAGAAAGGAGATGGTTCCAAAAGCTCAACTCATGCCTTTCTTCGACAGACCCTTTTTCCCTCAAAGGTAAAATGATAAATATAAACAAATAATATGAATTATTGTTAATAAAAAGAAATGGAAATGCAGATCGAACCGGCCTTTAACGATCCCGAGAGAACCGAGTTTCCGCACAGTGAATTCTAAATGTTGGAGTTGCATATCGGAGAATGACCTCTATTATTTTCACCATGCTCATGCTTGGAACCCCATCAAATGAACACACACTTAATAAAGGTTGCACACAGTACTCAAATTAATGTGATTGATGGGCTGCGTGCGTGCGTGCGTGCGTGCATGCATGATCCATGTACAATATATCAACATATGTAGTTGTAGGATGTTCCATTCTATCTCATCTCATCTCTTTTGTCATCGTCTTTTGTGTTTTGTCGGCTTAGACAGTGTGAGTAAGGTAGATATAACCCCTTTCCACTAGTCTTTTAGTTTCCAAATAAAGACGTGATTGTATGTACCTTTTTAATTTTTGGCATCAAAAAATCATAATTTTCCCTTTAATTTTCTTGTTTCTTTCCATGCAAACCCAAGCACAAAACAAACACGATTACTTAATTATGAAAAACAATTTATCTGTCGATTGTATTTTATTATATATGATTGGCACGGTCATTGTTATTGATGCAGGAGGATGTAAATTTCAATACTTTGAAATGCATTATCACCTTATTTATTAGTTGAAAAGGAATTATGAATAGTTGAATGTACTCATTAAAATCTGTAATAATAATTTGTAATTTACTAAACTAGAATCCATCAATAAAAGATAAAAGACATATTTTTTAAAATTTTACCTAAGTTACTTCTTGAGTTATTAGACACAAATTCAGTTGAATATATATAAAGCAAAATTTATAAAACAACAAATTTTATTATATTGGTATTTATGTTTTTCTTAATAATTTTATAATTATATTTAAAACTATATATTTGAAGCTATAACTTTAAAATAAATATTTAAACTGAAATATTTAAAGTCTTTTGAGTGCAAATTTAATTGGTTTGATTCACGATTTAGTCCTTAAAATATACTTATTTTTCTACTTTAGTATATAATTTTCTTTTGTCTCAATTTGATATTTAAAGTACACTCAAATTCCCAATTTGGTACCTAAAGTACGCTGTCGAAACCATTTTTGAAAACAAAAATCAGTTATCGACTTTAAAGAATAAAAATTGGAGTCGCCACCGATCCTTGATTAAGGTGTAATCGGCTCACCTTAAAAACGATTTTGGTCTGCGAAATTTGAGAAAACAGGTTCGGGAGTCAGTTACGCACGAGGAAGGGTTAGCACCCTCGTAACGCCCAAAATCAGTACCGAATTGATTGTTTAATGTCTTAGTATCGAAAATTTGAAAAGATTTTAAAAGTAATCTTTTAACTCGAATGAATTAAAAATAAGACATCCTAATTTCAAAGAAATAAAACATCACACCCAGTGAGTTAGGGCACAATATTTTTAAACCTTCAAAATCAAGTTTATCTTTTGATCTTAAAAATTCTTATTTCGAGAAGATAAAATGTCATGACCAGTAAGTTAGGACCCGACATTTTTGGATTCCCGAGAATAAACTTTTATTTGAAAATTGTGAATTTATTGCAAAATAAATACTTGGCTTTCTAAATTCATCAAAAAAATGATCACAATCCAGTAAGTTAGGACACAATCTTTCTCGAGAACCATGAATGCCAAATATTTTGAAAATTTATAAAATATGAGGATTTTAATGCTAAGGAAACCAAAATATATTTTCTTTAAAAGAATGATAAAATGTTAATGCATATATATATATATATATATATATATATATATATATACAAAACCATGAAAATGAATCAAAAATAATAAGATATATAAAATATGCACATACATTTTAAAATAATAAACATAAAAATGTATAAATATAATATATTAGTAAATTATGAAAATATGAAAATATATATAAAAAAAACATGTGAACAATATTTTATAATAATTTTGAATAGTGTATAAATATGTACATTATAAAAGAAATATATATATATATATATAGAATTAAAAATATGGAAAATGTATAAATACTATAAAGTGATAATGTATGTACGTATATATAAAAACTATGAAAATAAAAAAATGTAATAATAATAAAATATGTATATGATTTAAAAACTTTTAAAATATATACATAAAATATATATTATAAAACACATATGCATATATATACGTAAGTATAATAATAATTACAATAAATAATAATATAATAATAGTGAAAAAAATGACAAAAGGACTAATTTATATTTTAATTAAAAATTCGGGATAAATTTGAAATAGATAAAATACGAATGGACCATTTAGAACACGTAATCAACGGTGGAGGACCCAAAGAGAAATTTACCCAAACATCCCAAACATTGCACAGCAACATGGACCGAATTGAAAAATAAATAAAACGTGTAGTTAAAATTGCAAATATATAAAAAGAATAATTAAACAAACTTCATAAAAACTGAGGACTCAACGCGCAAATTTCCCAACAAGGGCCAAAACACGCAGATCCATAGCCATTAAACGGCATTGTTTTAATATACTGCATAAAAAACCATTTAAAACTTGTTTTAAAACAAAATTAGGTCACTTTTCTTTTGTTTGAAAATACAACAGCAGACTCAGCCCCCCCTCATTGTTTTGAGACTTGATTTAAACGAGGACGCCCTCGACAACCCTCACGACGGTAAGTCCTCCTTTCTTTCTCCTTTTTCGTTTATCTTCCAAATAGTTTTTTTTTTATTTTTCTTTGTTTGTATTTCAGTCTTTCACTACAACAATCGTCTAACCCCCATTACAAATTGAAATCAGCCTTTTTTATCCGAGTCGCACCCCCCAAAAAATAATAAATCTCCTAAAAATCCAAATAAAATAAAATCAAAATCTCTAAATAAATAAAACTACTTCCTCTTATTTGTTGACTCTCTCGCCATTTTGATCAATTTTTCGCAGTATGGAGATCGTGGAAGACGTGCGAGCAATGTCATGGGATAATGAACATTCTTTGAACGTGGGTGGTTATGCTTGAAACCATCGACCTCCTAGGATTTTTGTGACTTTGAAAAATTTAATGTATAGGGTTATTGGTTTGGGCTTTATTGGGCCTCATGTATTTGGTTTGTATTTGGCCAAATGTGGGCTGTAAACAGTTTTGGGCCCCGGGCAATAATTGGGTATTACAGCTGCCCCTCTTTGCTCATTTTCATGTAATGAGAACAGAGCAAAGACTAAAAAGCCTAATTTTGCCCGGTCATGCTGGACCTTAATGCTCTTCTTCTTCTTTAAATAGCCTCATTCCCTCCTACTACATCTTCAGAGGTATAGAAACTAATGCTTCAATCCACCCCACTGCAACGTCAGGGAGATAAGACTTAATCTTGTAACTTCTAAAAAGCACAAAACTTGCAATCTCCAGTCTGCTCCACTGTAACTTCAGGGAGATAAGACTCGTAGCTTCAACTTATTCTGCTGAAACCTCAAAGATGAGTTTGATACGATCTGCTCTACTGCAATTTCAGAGAGATAATATCCGTGGTGTTAATCCGCTCCACTGCAACTTCAGGGAGATAGGATAATCCTCTTCAATTTATCCAATTACAATGTCGAGGAAACAAGATTCGCCGTCGTAGCTTCAATCCGTTCCACTACACCGTCAGGGAAGTAAGATCTGCCATTGTGGCTTCAATCTTTAATTGTAATGTCGGGGAAACCAGATCCGCCGTCATAGCTTCAATCTGTTCCACTACATCGCCAAAGAGATAGGATCCGCTACCCCCAGCTTTAATCCGCTCCATTTCGGCTAACCCAAGCCTTAACACTAGGGAGATAAGATCCGTCGTCGTGGCTTCAATCTGCTCCACTGTGACGCCAGAAAAATAAGATCCGCCGTTGTGACTTCAATCTTTTAATTGCAACGTCATAATGATAAAACTGATGTCTTCGATCTGCTTCGCTGCCAGTACAAGAAGGCAAGATCTGCTATTTTCAACCTACTCCACTAATGCCAAGGAGATAGGATTAGGTCTTCAGTCTGCTCCACTGCAACTTCAGGGAGATAAGACTTAATGTGATCTGCTCTCTGCAACCTCAGAGAGATAAGATCCGTGATTTAATCCACTCCACTGCAACTTCAGGGAGATAGGATTGGTTCTTCAGTCTACTCCACTGCAACTTCAGAGAGATAAGACTTGATGCGATCTGCTCTCTGCAACCTCGGAGAGATAAGATCTGTGATTTAATCCACTCCACTGTAACTTCAGGGAGATAGGATTGGTTCTTCAATCTACTCCACTGCAACTTCAGAGAGATAAGACTTGATGCGATCTGCTCTCTGCAACATCAGAAAGATAAGATCTATATGTTTTAATCCACTCCATTGTAACTTCAAGGAGATATGATTATTTACTTCAATCTGTTTAACTGCAGTGTCAGGGAAACAAGATTCGCCGCCGTGACTTCAATCTATTCCACTACACTGCCAGGGAAGTAAGATCCGCCGTTGTGGCTTCAATCTTTTAAATTGCAATATCAGGGAAACCAAATCCGCCGTCGTGGCTTCAATATACTCCACTACACCTTCAGGGAAGTAAGATCCGCCGTTGTGGCTTCAATCTTTTAAATTGCAATGTCGGGGAAACCAGATCCGCCGTTGTGGCTTCAATCTTTTTAATTGCAATGTTAAGGAAACCAGATCCGCCGTTGTAGCTTTAATCTGTTCCACTACACTTCGGGGAAGCAAGATTCGCCGTTGTGGGTTCAATCCGTTCCACTGTAATGCCAAAGAGATAGGATTCGCTGCCCACAGCTTCAATCTGCTCCACTTCAACTAATCCAGGCCTTAACGCCAGGGAGATAAGATCCGCCGTCGTGGCTTCAATCTACTCCGCTGCAATGCCAAAAAAATAAGACCCGCCGTTGTGGCTTCAATCTTTTTAATTACAATGCCAAAGAGATAGGATTCGCCTTTGTGGCTTCAATCTGCTCTGCTGAGACGCCAGGAAAATAAGATCCACCGTTGTGGCTTCAGTCTTTTCCATTGCAACGTCAAGGCGATAAGACGGGTATCTTCGATCTGCTTCGCTACCAGTACAGGAAGGCAAGATCTGTCATTTTCAACCTACTCCACTGCTACCCAGGGAGACAAGGCTGGTATCTTCGATCTGCTTCGCTGCCAATACAGGAAGACAAGATCTGCTATTTTTAACCTATTCCACTGCTGCTCAGGGAGATAAGGCTGAAGTTTCACCAGTTTGTTTTCTAGGGAACATGACATGTATAATTCAATTATGAACCTAATTATGCCTAGTGTTTAGGATGTCATGATCAGAATGAATCAAATGCTCCTAACTAGACGTGTATGAATGATATTTGAATGAATGTAGAATATTCTTTTTTCCGAGAATGATCCCACTTAGGTTGTCATTACTCAAAGTTTATTAAGGCTTTATCACTGACGTGCCACAATGCCTTCTTGCTTGTCTGGCATCTCCAAAGAAACACTTAATTAAATTGCCCCCAATGTGAACTTCAAAGTTCAATCCACTAGTATACAAAATTTGTATAATCTTTTCACTGTAATCCAAGGGTACAAAAAATATGATTTTTCAATCTTCTCCTATCGCGATGTGAAGTACTTTGGTCTTTTACCATTCACAGGGTGTCATACCAAATGCCTATGCACAAACAAAAGATTTCCTTCTCCAAGGAAACCTCTTCTTATTGCAAGGTGATCATTGCTTGTTTGTTCATTGACGCTTTGTCACCAACACGACATCTTATCATTTTGTTCAATCGATGCCTTTGACAACAAAAAATCCAAAGAGATAGTCTTAATTTAAACTCTTCCTTTTCAGATTTCTCACCTTTAAACCAGGTGCGTTCTAAACAATAGTCTTGTTTCAGGTTACTGTACTATTTAGAAACTTCTAGAGTAATATGCAAAACTTCCCTTGTGAAAGTTTTATTAGTCCATTAGTCGTTATTCTAATGCAACATGCTTGCAAAAAGAACAAAGTGATGGATGAAATAGAACTGATTTGAAAGTATAGCTTGCAATGAATAAATTATCAAGAATATTGAGAATAAAAGAGGAATTGACTTATATCTTGAAAAAGAATGAAGTATTCCAAGAATAAGCAAATATAAATAGTATAAAAACTAGGTGCCCTAGATATCGCAACTTGAACTTCTCTGTACAAACTTCCTGAAGACCATTCTGAGTTTGACATGTGCTTAGGAGATCTACAATACTCTGTCGATGCTCCAAGATGTCGCGTACCCTTTCCTGCTGATTTAGGCATAGCAAGATCACCGCATGCCCCATTTTGATCAACATTTGAGTAACTCTAATCACCTCATGGCCTATTCTGATCAAAATTTGAACCGCCCTTTTCGGGTTTTCAACTCAAATCCCCTTTGGTCTAAGGCATCCTTTGCGAGTTTTCGCCTTAGCCTCTCCATTTTTACTTTTTCATTTTCATTTTTCGTTTTCATCTTTTCATTTTTTTCACATCACTTCTTTTTTCTTTTTTCTTTTTTTTTGGGACTCAAACTGCCATTTGCAGGTTTTTACCTTGGTCATCTCCTTCTTTAAGCGAAGTATTTCTTGATTGAATATGAGTTTACAGGATTGGACAAGTTTTTACTATCCATCTCACTCAAGATCAGTGCTTCTCTGAAGAATCCTTCTCTACATCATAAGGTTCTTCCAAATGGTATCAGTTTCCCTCTAGAATATTTTTTTTGTAGAGGGAAGATCTTCAACATTAGGTTACCCTCATAGAATTCTCTGGGATGAACCTTTTGTTATAGGCTCGCATCATTCATTTTTGGTACATCTAGCCATGATGAATAGCTTTTAACCTTTTTTCTTTCTATCAGGTTCAACTGATCACATCGCGATTTGATCCGTTCTGCTTCATCCAACTTACTCAGCCAATATTCGAAGAGAAAGAATTTTGACTTCAATGAAGAAAAACCGTGATACTAAGGAGAAAAGCATTGCCCCGGTGGAGTTTCCACCGTATCATTCATGATATTAATCTTGAACATACTGTAAATTTCTGATATCGTGCTATTGTTCTGATTGCAATGACGGTGCTTAACCCGGGCATATGCGAAGACGTAGTAACTTAACAATGTCTTACTTTGTTTCTTCAGTTATGCTCGTTCCTTTAAGGTTACAATCTCCACTGTCTCCTTAGGAGGTAAAAATTATTCTCTTCTTGCTCTACCATCCTCAACAAGTTTAGAGATAGATTACGATCTATGTCATCTTCAAAGTCATGAGATCCCTCCAAACACATGTCTTGCTCAAAAGGAAATTCTAAATCTGTGGCAGTGTCATTCAAGTCATTGATATCTGGGGGCCCATAATAAATACCAAAGAATATACAAAAGAACGTATAAATTTATGAAGAACTATCTGTATAATATGATTATGAATGAATGAATGATGTGGAAGAAAATCCAAAAGAATGAAAGAATAACTATTCAAACAGACTGAAAGAATATTGGCTCAAAAATGGTCGCAAGGATGCATTTCATTAAAATAACGACATTTAGACATGAGCCTACTTCACAAAGGAAATCTTATTGCCTCTAGGCTAAAAGCAACAAGTGTGTTTTGAACATTGCTCTAAATAAGCCCTAAATATTACAAATATTTCTTCTGCAGTTCGATTGCTTAAAATACTCCCAGGTTTACAAAGGTGGATATCTTTAACAAGGTCCCTTTTCGATTGTGTCTTCATCTATGACATTGATGTGAACGCCTCTCAACGCTTCTTCATGCATCACATTCACCCCATTATCAAATGTGATTAGGTAGCAGATTTTCTGCACTGGATGAATCACCAAATTTGACAACACCCATGTTGATGAGTCTTTCAACTAGCCTTTTAAAGGTAGTGCAATTCTCTATTGAGTGCCCCGTAATTCCCGCATGATAGTCACATTGTGCGTTCGCATCATACCATTTGGGATACGGAGGTTGCACAGGTCCTGAGTAGAATGGAGATACCACATGTGCATTAAACAGCTTCTGATACAACTCCCCATATGTCGTTGGGATGGGTGTGAACTGGAGCTTCTCAGTACCTTGTTTCACACCTGAGTCTTGTCTTGATGAACTTTGCTGATTAGCAACCACCTTTCTTGGCTGATTCACCATAATCGATTTGCTGTACGAATTCACGCTGTTGACCTCATCTTCTTTTTCTTTTGAGGCTTGCCTTCTATTATTTCCTCCAGTATCAATCTTTCCACTCTTTATGGCGCTTTCAATCATTTCACCATTCATGACTATGTTAGAAAAGCTTTCTGTGGCACTTCCTAACATATGTGTAATGAACGGGGCTTTCAACGTATTTATAAAGAGCATTGCCATTTCTCTTTCCAATAGCGGTGGCTGAACTTGGACGACGATCTCTCTCCACCTCTGTGCATACTGCCTAAAACCTTCATTGGACTTCTTCTCCATGCTTTGCAAGGTAATTCTATCAGGAACCATTTCTGCTACATGACTGTATTGCTTCATAAAAGCTCGTGCCAAATCCCTCTAGGAACTAATCTTGGTATGGCTCAATTGATTGTACCATTTAGATGTTGCCCCTGTGAGGCTATCTTGGAAGCAATGTATTAATAATTGGTCGTTGTTAACATACCCAGTCATTCGCCTACAAAACATGGTAATGTGGGCTTCAGGGCAACTAGTCCCATTATACTTCTCGAATTCTAGCATTTTGAACTTGTGAGGGAGCACCAAATCTGGGACCAAACTCAGTTCCTTAGCATCAATCCCGCTATATCTCTCAGTGCTTTCCATCGCTCTGAATTTCTGCTCAACCCACTTCCACCTTTCTTCAAATTGCTTTGGCAATTCCTCTCTTATTTTTTCTTTTCCGACAGCCTTATCGAAGTCGGGGATGATAAGATTGACATGATTATTCTCAGGGCTAGAGCCTGATCCAGCCTGGTAATTCATCGACCTTGAAGCATCGGCCTGAAATTATTGAGGCCTAATCATACAGAAGATTTACGATGGTACACTTCCACTTGGGGTTGCACATGTGGGGGAGTGAAGCCTGAAGGATACAGGGGTCCATCATCACCTTCCTCTTTAACATTGGCCATGGGGCCCTTTCCTTTATCCTTCCCTTCCGTCAATAACTGCGTTAACTTTGTCATCATACTTCCTTGAGATTCCATCATTTTATCCATCATTTTCTGCTAAATCTTCTCGAGCTGCTCTTGCATCTGTTGCTGAAGTTGATCCTGCATTTCTTTTTGGAACTGCTCGAGCTTTTCCAATCTTTGGTCCATACTTCTTGACTTTGCTCGGGTACCGTAAGGGTATTTGGTTGACTGGTTGGTTTCCAGATTAGCTGATGAATGATTTTAACCAATTAAGGCTTTTTAATGGATTTTAATGCATATGATGTCATGCAATGCAAATGCATGAAATAAATGCATAAAAGAGATGTTGATTCTAATTCAATTGCATTTAGAAAACTTTACTAGAATACAAATTTCTTTACATAAGGCGAGAATATATACGGCTTTGCCCTTATACTCCAAGAAACATCGATCTCTCTCTTCATTCGTATGTTTAAGATAAATCTCGCAGATTTCCAATGGATGCCACTACTAACTCCTTTTTGCTTGATCTAGGTTATGATCCATCGTATGCCCATCCTCTTAATGCTCCTCAACTTCTTTAAGGAAGTTGGAATGTCAGAAACTTTTGAATAATTAGCTTGACCTTGAGGCACGAAGTAAAGTCATGTATTCCTCCATCACCCTTATTGCGTTTCTCGGAATATATTCAGGCAGCCGTATTATCTTCCACTTTATCAAGAAACCCATTTCCCATGATAAACTTTCTGTCTAGCAACCGAATACGAAACAACGCCTCTTTATAATGGAATGTCATGTAATTGTAATGCCATACAATCAGAGTAAAACACAAAAAGTCAGTAACAATTAAATACAATACAACCAAGAAATAGTAAAAATTCCTAATTAGGTGTCTACTAAGGTTCAAAGTAATTCTACCTAGGGTGGGTTCCTAAGGTTCACTAGATGAGGTTTTGGCTTCTAGAGCAAGGGTACCCGAACGAGCAGATTCCTCGATCCTCACCCATTATAGGCTCATAAGGACCGTGTTCGGTTCAGGGGAATACATTTCCGTATGGGTGCACAGAGATAAAAATCTCACGAAGACATAGGTACGGATGTATCCTGAAAGCGATCCACAATCCTACACGGAGGTGAAAACCTCACGAAGGACTAGCTTCTCACTCCCACTTAGAGGGGTAAAATTGACCAACCAATGCAATGCAAAATGCAAATAAACTAATAGAATTAAACCAACCAAACAAGCATATAATAATTAAAACTAATGAATGCAATGGGAAAATCAGGTTTTAAAACAACTTTGAATTTTCGATAAAAAAGACAGAAGATAATCAATTCATGGCTCGACTCTCAGAATTCCCCAGTGGAGTCGCCAAGCTGTCGAAACCATTTTTGAAAACAAAAATCAGTTATCGACTTTAAAGAATAAAAATTGGAGTCGCCACCGATCCTTGATTAAGGTGTGATCGACTCACCTTAAAAACGATTTTGGTCTGCGAAATTTGAGAAAACAGGTTCGGGAGTCAGTTACGCATGAGGAAGGGTTAGCACCCTCGTAACGCCCAAAATCGGTACCGAATTGATTGTTTAATGCCTTTAGTGTCGAAAATTTGAAAAGATTTTAAAAGTAAACTTTTAACTCGAATGAATTAAAAATAAGACATCCTAATTTCAAAGAAATAAAACATCACACCCAGTGAGTTAGGGCACAATATTTTTAAATCTTCAAAATCAAGTTTATCTTTTGATCTTAAAAATTCTTATTTCGAGAAGATAAAATGTCATGACCAGTAAGTTAGGACCCGACATTTTTGGATTCCCGAGAATAAACTTTTATTTGAAAATTGTGAATTTATTGCAAAATAAATACTTGGCTTTCTAAATTCACCAAAAAAATGATCACAATCGAGTAAGTTAGGACACGATCTTTCTCGAGAACCATGAATGCCAAATATTTTGAAAATTTATAAAATATGAGGATTTTAATGCTAAGGAAACCAAAATATATTTTCTTTAAAAGTATGATAAAATGTTAATGCATATATATATGTATACAAAACCATGAAAATGAATCAATAATAATAAGATATATAAAATATGCACATACATTTTAAAATAATAAACATAAAAATGTATAAATATAATATATTAGTAAATTATGAAAATATGAAAATATATATATAAAAAACATATGAACAATATTTTTATAATAATTTTGAATAGTGTATAAATATGTACATTATAAAAGAAATATATATATAATTAAAAATATGGAAAATGTATAAATACTATAAAGTGATAATGTATGTACGTATATATAAAAACTATGAAAATAAAAAATGTAATAATAATAAAATATGTATATGATTTAAAAACATTTAAAATATATACATAAAATATATATTATAAAACACATATGCATATATATACGTAAGTATAATAATAATTACAATAAATAATAATATAATAATAGTGAAAAAAAATGACAAAAGGACTAATTTATATTTTAATTAAAAATTCGGGATAAATTTGAAATAGATAAAATACGAATGGACCATTTAGAACACGCAATCAACGATGGAGGACCCAAAGAAAAATTTACCCAAACATCCCAAACACTGCACAGCAACATGGACCGAATTGAAAAATAAATAAAACGTGTAGTTAAAATTGCAAATATATAAAAAGAATAATTAAACAAACTTCATAAAAACTGAGGACTCAACGCCCAAATTTCCCATCAAGGGCCAAAACACGTAGATCCATAGCCATTAAACGGCATTGTTTTAATATACTGCATAAAAAACCATTTAAAACTTGTTTTAAAACAAAATTAGGTCACTTTTCTTTTTGTTTGAAAATACAACAGCAGACTCAGCCCCCCCTCCGCCGTTTCAGACTTCGACGAAACGAGGACGCCCTCCGACGACCCTCACGACGGTAAGTCCTCCTTTCTTTCTCCTTTTTCGTTTATCTTCCAAATAGTTTTTTTGATTTTTCTTTGTTTGTATTTCAGTCTTTCACTACAACAATCATCTAACCCCCATTACAAATTGAAATCAGCCTTTTTTATCTGAGCCGCACCCCAAAAAATAATAAATCTCCTAAAAATCCAAATAAAATAAAATCAAAATCTCTAAATAAATAAAACTACTTCCTCTTATTTGCTGCCTCTACTGCCATTTTGATCAATTTTTCGCAGGTATGGAGATCGTGGAAGACGTGCGAGCAATGTCATGGGATAATGAACAGTTGCTGAACGTGGGTGGTTGCGGCGCCGAAACCATCAGCCTCCTAGGATTTCTGTGACTTTGAAAAATTTGGGCTGTATAGGGTTATTGGTTTGGGCTTTATTGGGCCTCATGTATTTGGTTTGTATTCGGCCAAATGTGGGCTGTAAACAGTTTTGGGCCCCGGGCAATAATTGGGTATTACATACGCGATTATTATATTTCTTAGTCTATTTTTTGACAGAGTTAAAAAAAAAATCTTATAATCAATCACCAAGCGCCACGTGATGTCTTGATGTAAAAAACAAACATTTTCTTTTATTAAATGTATATTCACATTAGAAAATATAAAATGGAAATAAATATATAAAAATTCAGAAAAATATATAAAATATAAAATTAAAATTAAAAAATATGATAATTGAAAAGAAATTAGTTGAAATTAATAAAATTATTACAAAATGTAAAAAATTGTTAAAAACAATTGAAAATAATTTGTTAATATAATTTTAAAATATATAATTATAAAATGTACTTAAATTTCAAGTTTTTTTTGCAATTACTTGAAATTTAAATACATTTTTTAATTTTTATATATTATTTTAAATTTTAAAATTTAAAATTACATATTTTAGAATTTTATAAAAATATTTTAAAATTTTTATATATTATATATTTTATATATTTTTAATCAATATAATTTATAATACTAAATGTATATATAAAAGAACATGTGGTGTGTTTTAATAGCCCCACGTGGCCAATAAACACTTAGTTAACATTCGGTCAACAGTCGGTTAAAGTTAAAAGTGTTTTTTAATATTTAATGTAAGGCCCAATATTTGTCTGGCCTGTGCACAAATAAATACCAAATTAAAAAGTCCAAAAAAAAACAATAACATCAATCCAGATTACAAACCAAATAAATTAAGCCCAAAATCAATTAGCCTAAGCCCAATACCCTAGCCCAACTAGCCTAAACCAAAGGTCAGAAACCCTAGCAGTTGTTGCGCCGCAATTGAACCCAGGCTCTACCCTCGTACGTGCGCCACCGTACGTACCACACCTTCGAGCCGCGCCACGTCACCGTACGGCCTCCGTATACCTGCAAGAAGGACACAGCAAACGCAACAAAATAGAAAACATCAGTAAATAAAAGAAGAAAATACATATTTCGTTGTAATTTTTTTGTTTTATCTTCGGCTATATAAAGCCATTTTCAAGAATTTTTAAAGGAGGAGGCGTTCAATATACAAAAAAAAAATTTGAGAATACAAAAAATTTCAAAGAAAGGTGATTTTCTGGGTTTTCATTCCTTTCTATTTTGTTGGTTATTTGATTCTTTTCTTTGCTTTCTGTTTCTAGTTTTTATGTTCATCAATCGTTGTTTAAAAGAGAAATATTAGAAAAAGAGTAAGGGGCGTACCTGGTAGAACGGTCCTGGCCCTCTCTCCGTCGTCATCAGAATACAGGCTAGGATCGGAGATGGTTCGGATACTCAGTAAACAGAGCAGTGTGGATTTTTTTTTCGTTTTTTAGCCTAGGTTTGTTTTAGCAAGGGTGATAGGTTTAGTTTAGGGTTTATTTTAGTTTTAAATCAGGTAGCTGAAACGTCGCCATTTGTTGTTAATGTGATAACTGCAAAACGGCGTCGTCTGAGGACCGATCTGAGCGGTGACCCGACCGAGGTAGGATCCGCACATTTAGGATCGATTGGTCTATTTGTTCAATAGGCCCCTCTTCGTTTTGATCAGTTTCAGTGTGGTTCCCTTTATTCTTTTAATTTATACCACGTGTTTAACCTTGTTTTCATTTGGATCCAAGACCAAACGGCGTCACTTTCTATGTCTGATTTGGGTTGTTTTAAACGTTTGAGTTAAATTGCTGCAGTGATCCCTATGTTTTTCAGTGATCTTCAATACGTATATTCGCTCAGTTATTTCAAATTAATCCTTAGAATTTTGTTAGGATTTGAAATAGATTTGTTTTCATTAAATTAATTGGTTTATTATTATGAAGTCAATTTGTTATTATCATAGTTACTAATTTTTATATAGATATATTAGTTAAAAAAATTTATTTCTACTACAAATTCTTCATATATATGTAACATTATTCTAAGTATTTGTCGCTTAATTTTACAAGGATATCTTATATACGTTTTATATACTATCCTAACATCATTTATACCTTTTATGCATAAATGCCATTAACGTTAAAATTTTTATTACAACCTCTCATATTTTTATAATTTCTACATATGTGAATATATAATATAGTTTATGTATATATAAAATGATATTTTACTAATTTTAAATGATATTTTACGTATGGATGTCTTCATTCTTTTGATTTTATTATTTTACTCATCTTAACTTTTTATATTATCCTTTTATTAAATTTTTCTTTTTACATATTTTTAATTTAAAATCAATGTGTATTATTTTTCTTCCTCGTTATTTTATATTTAGTGTAACTTTTAGAATTGATTAGTAATTCATTTAATTTTTGAATGTTGTATGATTAAGATTATCGTTGCTTTGTTTGTAAGTATTTGTCTATGGCTTATTTGTTATTCATTGACGCATGTCGTTTGTAAATTATCACTTAACCTTATACATCCCATCGCGCTTTATTCGCTCAGTAAGTAACGTTCAATGTTATTTAAATGTCAAAACCCTTTTATACAAAAGTCTTTCAAAATAATGAGACACTCGGAATTTGGGATCCTCGAAAAGATTGTGTCCTAACTTACTGGATTCCAATCTTCCTTGGGACCTAAGAGACCGAATATCCTTTTTAATTAAAACATAAATAAATAGCTCATTCTCGAGAATTCGATACGTGGTGTTCTAACGCATTGGATATGACATATTGTTTTCTTGAGACGAGGATTTTTCTAACAAATGGAAATAAAGGCAATATTCGATATTTAGGAATTTGGTGAAATCGAACCCTAACTTACTAGGTTTGATTTTCTCATTTGACCCAGATAATCGGAAATCCTTCTCAAAATGCATAGGTTTTAAAAGTCAAGAGCTAAATTTAAATTTGAGGATTTAAAATGTTGCACTCAAACTTACTGAGTGTGACGATTTATTTCTTTGAAATAAATTAATCTCATCGTCCAATTCATTTTATTCAAAATAAAAGGATCGTATTTTAAAATCTTTTCAAAATTTCGACATTAAGACATTAAACAATCGATTCGGTACCAATTTTGGGCGTTACAAGGGTGCTAACCCTTCCTCGTGCGTAACCGACTCCCGAACCTGTTTTTCTCAAAATTCGCAGACCGAAAATCATTTTAATGGTGAACCGGTCACACCTTAATAAAAGATCAGTGGCGACTCCCGTTTTCATTTTAAAAGTCGATCCCTGTTTTTTCAAAACTTAAAAATGGTTTCGACATTTAATATTATATTTTTCTATTTTTTTAATTTAAATTTAAATTTAATATTTTTATTTTAAATAAACTTGATTGCAACATGGCATTTTTCATTGGCCAAGTTGCCTAATAGTTGTCTTTTAACATTCATTACAAAATGGACCAAAAATAAAAGATATTGATACTTTTGGTACCAAATTGAGACAAAAAAGTTTAAGTATCAAAGTGAAAAAATAAATATACTACAGAGACTAAATTGTAAATTAAGCCAATCTAGTTTTAGTCTAAATAATGATTTGTATAGTTTTATATATATTTCTTTCATCCCTCACAACCTCGGTGTTATGCCTAATAAGATAATTTGGTGGGGGACAACATTTGCTTGGTTTGCAAGTTTTTAAACTCTCGTGAATTTAAGTATTGTACTTCAAATTACTTGGGCGTTGGACTATGTCAATAACAATTAGTGTTATTGAGCCTCATAGCCATTATTTAAAGTTGGGCCAATTTAACTTAATTAAAACGATCGAAGATAATACACATGGTGTAACACCTCTAACTAGTATCCGTCGCCAGAATAAGGTTACGAAGCATTACCAAATAAGACACAACTTTCAAACAATTCCGAATGCACATATGATATATTTGCATAATTAGAATTAATGACTGATTAAAATTTTAATACATACGTTTCACTTGTATATATAATCATAATTATAATTAAACAAACATGTCACAAAGTCGTACAAAGAAAATGTACAATAAAAATATTAAGCAAGAGTTCGTATTATTACATCAATTCAATAAATAAATAAATAAAATATCCCGATTAATTAAAATCTTTATGTACATTTATTCATATCAATTTTATACTCATACATTGTCAATTACCATGAACTCAATTCAGCTAACCCACTTAAGTATGTAAAGTTAGATCTAAAACATGCATCTCTCAATTAATTAACATAACCCAAATTTATCATGTACATTACTTACTAACTTTAAGCTCATTTAAAAGACAATCATGCTTCATTATAAATAAGACCAAAACATGTTTTACCTATCATAAGCTTACGCATGTGAACTCCTAATGAGCCATTTTAAATAACTATATTTCAATATCATTATCAAGCTAAGTAGTACTTATTCGGTCATTTTAACACATTATTCATAGCATATTTATACTATATTGGCATTCATCAAATCACATATTTATCAATATAAATATGAACACCAAAACCGAATCAAATTAACCTATACTTCCAAAATTATATTCATCTAACTCAATTAATTATCATACCACACATATTATGTAACACATAAAACGAGCTAAAGTTAAGTTCTTAAAACTAACTTTAATATGCATAAATATAAACTCCATTTTAATGACCATTAAAACTATATGCATAGACACCAAAATAGATCAAAACAAAGTAAGTCATTTTCGCATGGCTTTTGGTTACATTAATAAGTACTTGAACCAAAATCAACCTTCCAACTAAACTATACATGCCATATACTCAAAATCGACTTAGTGAAATATCGAAGGAAATTATCGATAGTGTGATAGGCTTTGCTGACGATCCCCGAATACGTAGCGATCTCCAAAAAACTATAAAACAAAGACAATTAAAAATACAAAGTAAGCTAACTTAGCTTAGTAAGTCTTTAGCAAAACATATATATTATTGGATGATATAATTTCTTAGGTAACTTTATTAAAGCCGAAATACAACATATAAACATTATCAAAACATTCATTAATCTCAAGACATTTTAGTCATAACTATTTAACATTATATAAACTTTCAAACTTATACCTATCATTAGCATAATGCGGATATAATTATCAAATACATATACACAAATAATTATCTTTTTGTTATATATAATCGACCAAATGTACTTACCTAATCATCAAATAAGATATGGCATAACACATATCTGATTAATATACTTCACAATCCCATTTGATATCACATTTACATAGAAATTTCTAAGCACATATCTTGAAATGACACACCGACATGAAGCTTGTTAGGTCTAAAGTCTACTTTAGTACACCGGCATGAAGCCTGCTAGACATAAAGTCTGAAATAATTCACCGACATTAAGCCTGCTAGACATAAAATCTAAAATAATTCACCGGCATTAAACCTGCTAGACATAAAGTCTGAAATAATTCACCGGCATTAAGCCTGCTAGACATAATGTCTGAAATAATTCTTCGGCATTAAACCTGCTAGACATAAAGTCTGAAATAATTCACCGGCATTAAACCTGCTAGGCATTGAGTCTGACTACCACATATATGAAATTGGTCTTTCACAAAATTCTTTATAAGAAAATTTAGATATTCTTTATATCTCATATAAATCTTCTCAATAATCGTATCTCGGTAAAAATCTAATTATATTCCAATCTTCATAGCAAACATACATTCGAATAACATATCTATAGTTCATACCATTAAATTCAGCTCATAGAACTCAATACATGAATTCGGTTATTATCTATCTATCTATCTATATATCTATCTATCTATCTATCTATCTATCTATATATATATATATATATATATATATATATATATATATTATACTATTAGCTTCAAATTATAGAACTCAAAGCATACATTGGCTAACATACATATAATTCATATGATTAATTTCAACCTATCAATTCAATACATACATTCGCTAACATATATGTAATTCATAAAATTTCATTCAGCATATATATTCGCTAAATATATATATAATTTATGCAATTTATTTCAACTTATAAAACTCAAAACATACATTGACTAGCATATATATATATATATATATATATATATATATATATATAATTCATACATTTTATTTTAACTTATAAAATTCAAAACATATATATACATTCGGCTAACATTTTTATACAATTCATACCATTATATATTTTTTATAGAACATATATATACTAATGTAATTATGTTTATTTGCTATTAAACTTACCTCAGACGGTGAAAATCGAAATAGGGCGATTAATCGATGATTTTGGTTTTTCCTCTATTCAGCTCTGATTTCTTTTGTTCTTGATCTTAATCAAGCTAGTAAAGTGTCGAACCCTAAAAAAAATTTAATGGCTTTCTTCTTTATTGATTTCGGCTTAGGAAGATGATGAAATGGCCATTTTTTTATGTTTTACTTAACATATATTATTTATTATATTACTAATGTAACCTTTAATATTAAATAAACAAAACATATAATATAAGGGCAATGTTGACCATTGCCACCCACTAACATCAAAATGGCCTAATTGACATTTAAAACCCCCATTTTTAAAAGACAACAACAATTGGGTGCTTTTAGATCTGACCCTTAAATTTTTATTTTACGCGATTTAGTCATTTTATTTAATCAGTCATTCAAACGATAAAATTTAAACACGAAAATTTTACACAATAAAATTCACACATAATAAACACACAAAATAATATTAAAATATTTTTCCAACTCGAATTTGTGGTCCTGAAACCACTATGTCTGATTAGGGTCGAAATCGGGCTGTTACACATGGAGACCATGCCTCAACCAACAAAGAGCAACTTAAGTCGCAGGCAACAAAAACACTTTACAAATCAAAGTGTCGAGGATCGACAAGTATTGCTAGATCAAGTGGAAGAGAATGTTGCGGTCTACTTATAATTAGTGCACAAGGATTTCAAAAAGGCTCTTTAGGTGTGGATGGAGGCCAATAAAGGTCCTCTCAAGTGTGTGGTGTGTTGCCATTGCCATGCAAATAAACAGAGCACGTCCAACATCGAGAATGGTGGTAGTTGCCCCCCACCATCCTCATCGTCTACAACCTCTTCCCTTGGCGTCAGCGACACCTCGAAGCCACAACAGCAGTATCACCTTGTCATTATCTACATGCACTCTCCCAAAGTCATCCACACACATTCTAAAGATTTCATAGCGTTGGTGTAGAAACTTACAAGGCTTTCACATAATAAAGATGATCATCAAAATCATAATAATGATGTTCCTCATCAACCTAAGGAGGAGAGTGGTGCTGCCTCGGTGGAGGAAGACAATATGAGGATCAACAATGTTGAAAGCCAATACAACTTCTAGATAAAGTCAATAGGATGCAGAAGCCAAAATTTTCATTGGAGTGAATCAAGAAGAGTTAAAGGAAGACATGGAGGAATCAGCTCTTGTAGGAACCACATATTCAAACTACAAGGAAAAAGAAAAGTTGGAGGAAAACATGAAAGAACCAGCTCTTGCAGCAACAATGGAGTCAAAGATAGAATACAATGAGGATTGGATCGTCGATTCTAAGTGCTCCAATCATATTACCAGTGATGAGAAGAAGCTGCAAGACATGGTTGAGTACAAAGGAATGAGAGTGGTGCTGACAGCCAACAATCTAAAGTTTTCTATTTCTTATATTGGAAAGACAACACTTCCAAAGTATGGCTCTCGGTAGCTCCAACTCGAGAAGCCCTAGCTTGTCCCTAGCTTGAAGAAGAATTTTCTTTCAGTACCTCAACTGGTAGCAACAAGGAATTATGTGCTCTTTGGGCCTAAAGATGTGACTATATTCTAGAAAGTGAATGTGATTGGCACTTCTATTATGAAAGGAAGAAGAACAGAGTCAGTTTATGTGTTATCTGCAGAGTCAGAATATGTGGACAAGACTAGGAAGAATGAGACGGCTGATCTTTGGCATGAGCGCCTTGGACATTTAAGCTACAACAAGCTGAAAGAAATGATGAAGAAGGACATATTAAGAGGACTTTCTCAAGTAGACATCTGAACAAACATAGCCTATGTTGGATGTCAATTTGCCAAGGCTCACCAATTATCATTCAATGAGTCAAAGCGTCAGTTCAAGACACCACTGGATCTCATACACTCAGATGTCTTTGGCCTAGTGAAGCAATCATCACTTGAAGGTATGAAGTATATGGTGACATTTATCGACGACTTCTCAAGGTATGTGTGGATTTACTTTAAGAAGGAAAAATCAGAGGCTTTTATGAACTTTAAGAAGCTTGTGAAGAAGATAGAGAGTGAAATCAATGAGAAAATTTAGTGTCTACGCACTGATAATGAGAGAGAATATCTATCTAGTGAGTTCACTATCTATCTTGATAAGCACAAGATCATATAACAATTAACTTACCCCAATACTCGACAACAAAATGGAGTGGCAAAGTGCAAGAATCGTAACCTCGTTGAAACTTGTCGAAGCATGCTTCATACCAAGAATGTTCCAGGAAGATTTCGGGTCGAGTGTATGAGAATGACAACCTATATGATTAGTACGCTACCATAAGCTAAGTTGGGATTCATCTCACCGTATGAGATATTATGGAAGATCAAGACAACTATCAGCCATCTCAAGGTATTTGGCTGTGTATGCTACATTTTCATGCCACATCACCTAAGGAGTAAATTTGACAAGAAGGCAATTCGGTGCATCTTCGTTGGTTATGATGATGCACGGAAAGGTTAGAGATATTGTGATCCAACCACTGAAAAATGCCACACTTCAAGAAACGTGGTGTTTGATGAAGCTTCTTTATGGTGGTCACATCAGAAGATCAAACTTCTAAAATCTCATGGCTTAAAAGAGGTTCCGAAAGAAAATAAAGAAGGTAAAGAGCAAGTATCGTATCCAAGTGAAGAAAGAAAAAGTTCACCCTTCAAGAAAAAGAGTCCATGGAAGACAAGCATATATCAACCTACATTTGAAGAGCTTCGTCCAAGACAAATAGAAGTCGAGGAGCCTGCACAAGAATTACGAAGATCAATAAGGCCAAGGCAGCCTAACCCAATGTATGCCAACATTGCCTTTGTAAATGAGTCTATACCTATTGAGCCATCTGCTTATGAAGAAGCAACACAAAGCCTTGAGTGATAAAAATCTATGGAAGAAGAGATTAAGACATTAAAAGAAAATCAAACATGAGACTTAGTGCCAAAGCCAAAAGATGTAAAGCCAATATCCTACAAATGGGTCTACAAGGTGAATACTCGACCATATGGATCAAATGAAAGGTATAAATCTTGACTTTTTGCTCAAGGTTTCTCTCATTAATATGGGTTGGATTATGAAGAAACATTTAGCTCGGTGGCAAAGATCACAACTGTTCGAGTCTTACTAGCATTAAGCACTAGAAAGTCTTGAAAGTTGTGGCAAATGGATGTCAAGAATGCTTTCTTACATGGAGAACTTGACAAAAACATCTACATGGAGCAACCAAGAGGTTTGAGAACAAGATCCATCCCGAGTATGTTTACAAACTGAAGAAGGCGCTTTACGGCTTGAAGCAGGCTCTAAGAGCATAGTATGGGAAGATCAGTGAGTTTTTAATACAAAGTGGTTTTACAGTTGCTCCTTCAAATTCTAGTTTATTTGTGAAAGCAAATCAAGGAAAACTAGTCATAGTTCTAGTATATGTGGATGACTTAATCATCACGGGAGATTATTGCGAGGAAATGTAGCGAACAAAGGAAAATATTTCTATCATATTTCAAAGGATCTTCTACAGAGGTACGAGATGCTTGACTGTAAGCCTATCTCTACTCCCATGGATCCCAATATAAAACTACAAGTAGATGAAAGAAAACTTTTAGAAGATGTAACCATGTATCGACAACTAATCGAAAGTCTTGTTTATCTCGCTCTAAGCTGATCAGACATAATTTATGTAGTTGGAATGGCTAGTGGATACATGATCAATCCTAAGAAGCCTCATCTCGATGCAATACGTCGTATCCTGAGGTATGTTAAAGGCACCATTAAGTTTAGTATTATATACAAGAAAACAAAAGAATGTCTAGTGGCTAGATATTGTGATGCCGACTATGTTAGAGACTATGATATGCAGTGATCGACAATTGGGTACATCTTTAGCCTTGGATCAGGAGCAATACCATGGTGCAACAAGAGACAACCAACAGCGTTATTATCAAGCCTTACTGCATTACTTCTATTAAACTTTGATTAGAATAAGGTTTTTAAACCTATAAATAGACGTAGTCATCTCTCCTCTTGTATCATTCAAATTTAATAGTTACTGAATTTTTCTTCTCCTCTGGCCGTGGTTTTTCTTGAAAGGGTTTCCACATAAAATCTGTGTGTTCTATTTTTCTCTCTTTCTTTGAGATTTGTTGTCATTATCGACGTTCGATTTTCACAGATCTTTCATGCAAGGACAAAACATATAGAAGTTCACTATCATTATATTCGCGAGAAGGTCGTTGAAGAGGAGGTCAAGATGATGCCAAGAATGACAGATGAGTAAGTTGCAGACATATTCACGAAGAGTTTGATAGACTAAAGTTTGAGAAGTTTAGAGAAGCACTCAATATGATATGCAAATCATCTGTGGAAAGAAGTTTGCATTGAGAGGGGAGTGTTGAAAGCCTATGCAACTTTTAGATAAAAACCAAACTTATCCTTTAAGAGATATTTTGTTTGGAAAATTCTAGAATATAAAATAAAGAAATAGGATATTGTCTAAAAGACTAGATATTCTAGATTAACATTCTAACCATTATATATTTGTAAAATTAATGGCAAGGATGTTGACATGTATCAACAATCCAACGACCACTAAACTCTATAAATAGGGGTAGGAGCTTTCATTCTTATAATGATGTAAGAGACAAGTGTGTGTCATATTGTAGTTGTATTGTATATTAATAAAAGTGTTCTCTTCTCTTGTAATTGTAAGTCTCGGTTAAGCCTTAGGTTTCTAAGCACTTGGTGCACTTGGGTTAGCTTTTATATATGGTCGACTCTGCCTTCTGAGTATTATAATGCACTAAGAAGTTAGAAAATATAAGGTTAACCGACTTCAAAGAGTTGGTGTAACATTAGTTGTAGGTCATAGGTCCTCTGTAGTGGGTGTGTTGGGCTCGTCGAGTTCTCAAGAAATAATGATGACAACGAAACATCATCAGTTATAACAGATGAAAAATGTAAATGACAAGTAAATTCTTATTTTGTCCCACCTTTGTTTGATCCACCAAGAGTTTTATTTTTAAATATTCCAATTTTTACGCCAAATTCAATTGATTTTCTTTGCGTTAATCATCAATCTTTTTATAATTATACTGATTCATTATTTTTCACACCAAACATGAGAAGCTCTATTTTATCATCTTCAAGGTTGGAGGGGATGAATGAGTTTCATAATTATTAAAGTTTAATTATTTATTTCTATTAAATTTTTAGGTAATTTTTCAATTTTTGGCTTTATGATGCAAATAAGGTGTTGATTTGTTGAAAGAGTTATATTTTTGTTTTGTTTTCCGGCTTCTTTAAAGATGAATAAACTTTTTACATGAATGAGATTTAATGTTTATTTTAGTTGTATCAATTTAATGATAAAAATTTCTTATGTTATTGATTTTTGATATATGAGATTTTTTCTTTTCTTCGTGATTGAATTGTTTATATAAGTAATAATATATATGTTATTTTATTTCAAAACTTATAAAAACAATAAGTATTTATGTTTTTCAAAATTTTTATAATAATTATTAAAATTAAATAACTAAAACTACAAATTTAAAATAAAACTCAAAATAAATAAATATTTAAGTTGAAATATTTAAAAAGATTAGTATTCTAAACCTTGATTTTAGTAACTTACTTTCTTAACCCACACTGAGGAGATAGTATTTGCCTAGTTGCTTCGTTTGTAAGCTCTTAAATTCTCTTGAATTTAAGTATTTTACTTCAAACTGGGGCCTATTGGGCCATGTGAGCAGCAAATAGTGTCATTAAGGGTCATAACCTTTATTTAAAGTTGGACCAATTTAATTTAATTAAATAAACTAACAAGAAGGGAGACCTGACCCCAACCAGCCCAACTCATAATTGTTTGAGAGATTAAGTGCAGGATTAAGCAGCAACAACATGGTTTGAGAGATTAAGTGCAGGATTACAGTAATGTTTTCTATCAAAATACTTTCAAATAATTAGTTTTCAGTGATGTGGTTCATTTTACTGTTAAAAACAATGCCTAGCTTTAAGGTTGAATCCCAATTAAAGAAAATGAAAAAGGTTTATTTAGAATTTTTATTCATATATTTTGATCTTCCTTAAGCATAAAAAGAAAAGAGAAATAATTGATTCCATCGTCCATCGTTGATTGGTTAAAACTTTGAACTACAATTCAAACCGAGT
Organism: Gossypium raimondii; assembly: GCF_025698545.1. NCBI lineage: Eukaryota > Viridiplantae > Streptophyta > Magnoliopsida > Malvales > Malvaceae > Gossypium > Gossypium raimondii. Next base: position 4,385,145 of record NC_068572.1, read on the forward strand.
GAAAGAAAATTTCTACCAGAGCAACATAAAGCTTTAGCAATGGAGACAAGACTCTCTGCATCTCTGGGTCTCCCTTCTTCTGACTTAAATCATCCGCCAATCAACACCAACTTCGCCTCCCTTTTCACCCATCTCATCACTGTCACTTCATCTCCGGAAAATCCTCAAAAACCCTTCAAACCTCTCCTACATCACCTCTCGTTTGCCTCTGCCTCCATTTCTGCAGATCCTCAAACTGCAAAACCCACCAAGTTTCGTATTCCGCTCCCTTTCGCCAATTCAATTGGATCCCAGCAACCCAAATCGCCTAAATTCCCCAAATGGCTAGAACCCAGATCAAGAAACAGCTCCAAAGCCCAAACCCTTATGAAAAACTTATCTGTCTTCGAAAGAGCTCTAATCGGTGCAGGTGGTGGTGGAATTGCCGGTGCATTTACTTACGTATGCCTTCTCCCACTCGATACCATCAAAACCAAAATGCAGACAAAGGGTGCTTCCGAGATTTATGCTAACACCTTTGATGCAGTAGTCAAAACTTTCCAGACGAATGGTATTCTTGGATTTTACAGAGGAGTTTCAGCTGTTATTGTAGGTTCAACGGCTTCTTCAGCTGTTTATTTTGGGACATGTGAGTTTGGGAAGTCCTTTTTGTCCAAATTGGAGTATCCAGCTTTGCTTATTCCTCCAACTGCTGGTGCTATGGGAAATATTGTTTCATCAGCTATAATGGTACCCAAAGAGTTGATTACTCAAAGAATGCAAGCTGGTGCTAAAGGAAGCTCATGGCAAGTCTTGTTAAGAATTTTAGAAAAAGATGGGATTTTGGGTCTTTATGCTGGTTACTCAGCTACATTGTTGAGGAATTTGCCTGCTGGGGTGTTAAGTTATTCCTCGTTTGAGTATTTAAAAGCTGCGGTTTTGAGAAAGACAAAACAGACTAATTTGGAGCCAATTCAGAGTGTTTGTTGCGGTGCTTTGGCTGGTGCAATTTCAGCTTCTTTGACTACTCCTCTCGATGTCGTGAAAACAAGGTTGATGACTCAGGTCCATGGGAATAAAGTTGCTGCTGCTATGTATAGTGGGGTTAATGCAACGGTGAAGCAGATTTTCAAGGAGGAAGGTTGGATTGGTTTGACTAGTGGACTGGGGCCTAGAGTTGTTCATAGTGCTTGTTTTTCAGCTCTGGGCTATTTTGCATTTGAGACTGCCAGGCTTGCAATTTTGCATCAGTATCTGGAGCACAAGGAGAAAGAGTTGTCCAAAATCAGTGTTGCACCGGCTTGAGTTACAATTAGTGGTGATAATGCTAATTTTTATCACTGTTTTGTTAAATTTGTTTTGTTGCCATGTAGTGTAGTTCAAAGAAACTGATTTTTGGCATTGCATTTCTTGGTTAGAGTTTCATTTTTTTCTACTAATATATATCAACGTAAAATAAGTTTGATTAATGCACCAATGTATGAAGAACCTTCTTATTCCATATTACCTCAGATTCAATATGCTGCTGAATTTTACATTTTCTGTTTGTAATATCCGATACCATGCTTGCTAGTCCATGAACATTTGTAGATTTCACATCAATAATAGGTTAAAATTTCTAGGACTTCCAAGTTGACTAGGTAGTAATGATACTTTTGTGGTCATCTCTTGTTCTGGTCTTTTAGATAATTTTTTATGGATTAGTGGCTTGTTATTGGTTTGGTGAGTGATTAATAAATGATTGATGGTGCTCCATCGAGGGTGCTGTAAGTAATGTAGATTCCACCTCCATCACTGTAAAGTTTTCTGCTCCAACTTAGGTGGAGATAATGCATCATAACGATTTAACTCACATTATTGGCAATGGTCTGTAATTCTCTCTGATGAAAATGCCTATATGAAATCTATCATAGTTTTTCCTCTACAAAATTCCCTGTTAAGTTTTGCATGAAGAATGCTATGAGAATCAAGCAACTATAACTTGCTCTTGTGATGTTTTTGGTGTGGAATATTAAATTATCTAGAATCAAGAAAGGTACTTGTTAATTTATAAAAATCAGAAACTTATATATCTGTGCTAGAAAATACTAGTTAGTTTATAGTTATGTGAGTGAATGCATGAAAGAAATTTCCCCTGCTGCTGTTGGTGGATATTATTCGTTCATCCCTTTAAAAACTCTATGGATTTAATTCTCCTCGCATTTCTATGGAGAAATGGCTACTTTAAATTTCTGTACGAGTTTACCTTCCTTAATTATTTCTCATGTGCATGATGGCTTTTTCCTGTCGATGTTTATTGGATAAAAGTAAGTAAAACATGAAACCTTTCTTTGGATGGATGGTGATCAAATACGGGAATTGGCATGACCTAAACATATGCTTACTAGATTTGCTTGTTCTGTATATAAATAAAGCCTACCGGCGGGAATAAGATAGTGTGCTGCTTCTAAAATATCATTTTGTAGGTTCCAGTTGTTCAGTGGCTTTCTGGAATGGATGAGTTTGTGCTCTGCCTTTCACGGAACTTTTTGGCTATGTCAGATATGGGTATATCAGTATGTATTCTACATGAATGTGTTAAATGTTTTCCGAGTTCTCTCTTGGAAGGTCTCATCGTTATATCTAGATGTGCGTGGAGCATGAGTGCTGGATATTGATGCTTGGAAGAAAAGACGAAGACTGGGAGCAACATCGGCTTGGGTAGGAAATTGCTGCCTTGGAACTGTAGATACTTTGATATAGAAAAGCATATGATGTATGCTGTAGGATTCAAAGCAACAAGGAGATACTTTATGGCGAGTATAGCTGGTCTGCGATGCATCTGCACAATTATATGGAAAGTAGGGGTGTGAAAAAATTTTCTAATCCTAAAAAATCGGATAAAAAAATAGAATTTTTTGGTTTAGTTGGTTTTTATGTTCAGTTTAATTGGTTTATTTTATCGGTTTAAACATTTTAATCCGAATAAATTAATTATGGAATAAGGCCAGATCCTCGCAACCCATTTACATATCTTAATTAAAATTTAAACCTCAAACTTAAATATCCATTAAAACTTATTACTCTTACAAACTCTAACCCATTAACATTTAAAACCCAAATTGATAATTTATTTTTATGACATTTTAATTTTTCATCCTTTAACATATAAAAACCCAAATTGATATGTTAAGATGAGTAGAAGACAAGAAAATAGTATGTTGGATTGTTGGCCATGTAAAAAATAAATATTTTTGAGTTCATCAAAATTGTTTGATTTAATTTTTAATATTTTTATAATGAATTTGAAATAAAATTAAAGGAATACGATATACTAAATTGAAGAAAAAAGATAATTATTTAAAAATAAGGAAATAAAATTGTAGGTACTTCAAATAGAATTTTTTTTCCAACTCAAAAAAAGTCTAAAAACCTTTCTCCCACGATCGGTTCGATTTATTTGGTTCTTGGTATAAAAAAATCAAAATGATCATCAGAAAGCATAATTGCAAGACTCTGCAAGACTTGTGTAGGTAAAATATGTAATGACCCTATATCTCTTTTGGAAAAATATGAAAATTTTAATCATTTTGTGAAGATGGAGGTTGGATAGAGGTGGCAAGCGACCTGTCTCGAATCGAATTTTCTTTAGATTCAGATTTTTCTGGGCTCAAGTTTTCTTGGGATTAAATTTTTTGGGCTTAATTTTTTCGTGCTCGGGTTCTTTTAGACTCGGATTTTTGTCAGATTCAAACTTATAGTCGGGTGGGTTTTGACGGATTCAAATAATTTGAATTTTCTAAATTATAAATATTTTAATTTCGAATTTAATAATTCATTTTTTTATACAATGGAAAATGCGATTTAGATTTACCTTATAAAAAAAACATAATATATTTATTTAATAGAGTTCGTTTAGATAAAATAATTAAAGTGTTTATTGTATGTAAAATTCATTATATTTTATTATTTATTATTATATTATATTATATTATATTGTCAATTGAATAATTCTATCTTTCTTATATTCTAAAATATTTATTTCAAAATTCAAATATATTATACTAAGCTCAAACCGAATAATATTCTCATTATTACCTAAACTCAAAATAAACTAATTATACCCCAAATCTCAAGTCGAAATAAAAGAAATTAAACCCAATACCCAAATACAATTTATAAAAGTTAAAACCTAATTCAAAATCTAATTTAATAAAAATAATATTTTATTAAGATATTGAGTTTTTAATAATATTTTATTTATTACTAGTTATAGATATGTATTGTAATATACTAAATTACACATAACTATCGGTATTATATCTTTTATTATAATCTATAATATAATAATAGTTATATCTATGTATTAATAGTTTGTCATAGTTATATATTATATTATTATATTAGGTAATAGTATATCATCTATTATAGTTAGCTATTAAAACCGACTTAACCTACCAAATCGAGTCAATTCAAGTAAATTAGTTGGTAAATTCAGTTTTGATGTTGAACTAATTAGTATAATATATTAAAATTAAAAATTATTGTTTATTATAATGGTTAAAATATGCTCTAAGTTTATATACTCTTCATACATTTGAAAGTTAGTCATCTTACTATATTCTATATTATTATCTCATATCATATATAATAGTTTATATATACGCATCAATGATTAAACATCATAATCATAATATTATGTAACACTATATCTTTTACTATAATATGGTAATAGTTATATACTAATAGTTTTAGTTATAAGTATATACCATATTATGTTATTATGTAATAGCATATAATCTATTATGATTAGCGTTTAAAAGCAGATTTAACCAACTAACTGAATCAATTCAAGCGGTTGGTAAATTAGATTTTGATTTTAAAACAATTAATAGTTTTAAAATATATTAATTATTATATCATCAGCTTGTTGGTTAATTCAAGTTTTACAGAGTTTTGAAAACTATGGTTTAATCTGAAATCCAACGAATTACAATTTGATACAAAATAGTTTAAATACGATAACTCAATTCAAAAACGACAAATAAACCCAAAACAACTAATAGCCCCCAAGAGTCCAAAATAGTTCAATTAAAAATAAAACTTTATCATAACCAAATTTTAAAACAGGCATTTAACCCAGTCTCCCGCTATGCCAACCCGTTCTAAATTTGCTAGTTACCTGAGAGGAAAATAAACAAAGAGTGAGCTTACGATCTCAATGTGTAACTTAACTTAACGAGCATATCAAATACATATAAACTAGCAGATACGAATGCAATTGCAGTTTAGATACAGAGTCAGATGCAAAATCATATACATATTCAGATGCAAATTCAGATATTACCCCCATCTGCTACACACTATCTCTGTCCATCCCTACTCACTATCTCTGTTCATCTCTACACACCAAATAGGGTATTAAATACTCATCCAACCCCACACACCTATAAGTGAGCGTATGTCACTTTTTAGAATAGTGCGGCCAAGCTGCCAAATATAATACGCGAAAATTCGCTAGAACAGAGAAATGTGGTTGAGCCACCAGAACAGATACAAGTGGTTTTTACCACCAGATAGGGAAAATTATTAAATTGTCAACACTTTCTCCATCTCATCATTATCCCACCCCAATACAAATGCACGTACTAACAAAGATCAAATGCACATTTATCATACATGCTTACCGCATCATAACATGCTTAACGGAATAACCAATTTACAAAACATATACATATTTCACATATACTATCCACATTATAAACAATAGCATAACACCAAATTTCATGTTTTTATGTCCTACTTATACAGTACGAATCCTATAGAGTGACTAAATACGAATCACACATCAATATGATCCTGAGTACAATTTCAGAAAATGCGCTCATACAATCATGTGGCCCACATGGCCCAACTGACCCAACTCGTGTAGTCCACACAACCTAATTGACCCAGACTATGGGACTCGTACGGCTTGACATACGGCTATGTAGCGTTAACAGTCCACTTTTCGGCATCGAGTCGTTGCTGTTTTTCGAGTTTTTCGTTACACACTTGGTAAGTTTTCGATGTAAATCCAAAAGCGAGAATTCCAGTACCTAAATCGACATTTCAACCAGATTAGCCAATAAGAATTACCAATTTCTGAATCCCTAATTCGATTCCAAACAACCACAATCAACCTTAATACCATAAAAATTCAGCCCTTAACATGGCATAACGTCACTTACCCTTAAAGAAACAGCAACCCAATGCACTTAATTTGTTGGGGGAGTACCAAACACCTCACGATTCTCTCCTAAAAATGCAACAAAACAATAAATTCTACAACCCATAGTTTAAACTGACAATCTTCCTTACCATCCGCGAAATAAACATCAAAACGAAAATTGACTATACTTACCAGTAAAACAACGACAACAATAAGGAAACAATCAAGAAATCCCAACGTAAAAGAGCAAAGAAAGGGAAGAAGGTGAAAACCAAAAGAGAGTTGATGAATGTCGAATTGGGGAAAAATTGGAAAAGAGAAAAATAACAAAATTGGTTTAGGAACTTGAGAGGGAGTGGAAGAATTTTGGGGAAAAAATCTAATTAATTTTTTTAAAAAAAATCCCCCTAACTAGATTTTCTGATAACTAAACAGATTATCCAGAGTTTGAAATTGACCCAACCAAGTCCACTTAGGCGACATCACCAGGAATTAGCGAAAATATTCTCATTTGCATGCACAGAGATTTAAACACAGGATCAAAGGGTAAGTTGAAACCTTACTACTGAAGTAGCAAACTCATTCTATAATTAATTGAGCGAAAGTAATATTTAAACCAGAAGTTCAAAGATAGGGGTTGAAACAAAGGTTAACAAAATTCAAGAGAAAAGATTTGAACTCAGAACCTTTCATACATTACTCACAACACTTAACTACTATACCAAATTAATCACTTTATTTAATTTTAATAATTCAAAAGCTAAAATTTTGGGGCGTTACAATCAATCTATCTCTATTTGACAGGACTTCTTCCTATACCTATGAATTCCATTGGACCCAGAAATGATACATTGGAAGAATCTTTTGGGTCTTCCAATACCAATAGGCTGATTGTTTCGCTCTTGTATCTTCCAAAAGGAAAAAAATATCTATGAGAAATGTTTCCTGGATCTGAAAGAGAGTACTTCGGTTCTCCCAATAACTAAAAAGTGTATCATGCCTGAATCTAACCAGGGTTCGTGGTGGTGGAGGAACTGGATCGAAAAAAAAGAGGGATTCTAGTTATAAGATATCTAATGAAATCGTTGATGGAATTGAGATCTCATTCAAAGAGAAAGATATCAAATATCTGGAGTTTCTTTTTGTATATTATATGGATGATTCGATCCGCAAGGACCATGATTGGGAATTGTTTGATCGTCTTTCTTCGAGTAAGAGGCGAAACATAATCAACTTGAACTTGGGATAGCTATTCGAAATCTTAGTGAAAGTATGGATTTCTTATCTCATGTTTGCTTTTTGCAAAAAAATACCAATTGAATCGGGACCCTTGGCACAAATAAAGGCTAGTTCCATACAAATTCCTTTTCAATACAATTTTTTTCAAATTCATTAGAATTTCATGGACTGATTCTTGAATACCTACTATGGTAGAATATTCGTGGAGTATTTTCTCATATTTTGCACGTGTAATACATGTTCCTTCTAGTTCTCGAAGTTGTCGTGTCTGAGTCGAAGTAGAGACTTTTACTTTCTCTCGAACCATAGTAATATTACTATAGGAAATTCAAAGTTTATTAGAATAACATATAAATAGTCTCTCTTTTTTTGGTGAATTACAATACTAGGGTAAAGTCTGAACAACAAATGCGACTAGCGCGACTCACACGACTCGAACTCAAGCCACACCTGGAGTAATGAACACCCTTAACCATCAGGCCATTACATAGAGTTCCATATAAATAGTCTTTTTAAGTACTTCAAGCCATCACAGTTTATCAAAATAACATAACATATAAATTGTTCAGGTCTTTGCTTGAGTAATTCAATTGGGAAATTGATTGAGTTTGTAAGTAAACCCAACACAAATTAATTGAGAAAAAAAATCTAAAAAGCAAAATTTATAAATAAAAAAAAAACAATTTCAACAATTCTATAATAATTATTAAAATTAAATAACTAAAACTATAACTTCAAAATAAATCTCAAAATAGATAAATACTTTTAAAGAATAGTATTCTAAAAATCGATTTTATATAACTTTCTTTCTTAGCCCACAACATTAAAATAATTTGGTCGGAGACAATATTTGCTTGGTTTGCAAGTTTTTAAACTCTCTTGAATCTAAGCATTTTACTCCAAACTTGGACCAATTTAATTCAATGAAACAAAGTAACAAGAAGCTCGAAGATGGAGACCTGACCCCAATCAGCTCAAGTAGTAGGCAGAGATCAAGTGCAAGATACTAGATTGAGTGAAAGAAAATGTTATCTGCCTATAAGCAATGCACACAAGGATTCCAAAAAGACTCGGAGGTCACCAAGCGCCTAGAGAGGCACTCAAGCCTGAAACATAGTGCTTTTGAGAACCAAAAGCCCGGAGGTTTGTTTTAGAACATGTGGATGGATCACCAAAAATCCGAAGGAAAGTTTTAGAATATTTTGAGATTGCATAAAGTTATATAAAATGTTCTAGAGAATATGATCCGATCGTACATTTGTATTATTTGTAACCCTTAAATTATAAGGGTTTGGATCGTACGCTTGTATTATTTATAGCCCTTAAATCGTAGGGGCTTGAACTATATTTTTAGTATGCAGCTAAAGTGGATTGCTTAGACTAAAACTCATGTTTCTGGTATTTGGTGAATCAGGATCAAGATAAAAGGCGAAGAAAGACTAGAAACGATATAAAGTTAAAAACAATACCCTCAAATCTCATCCACAACTCAACTCTATATTTGTTTACACCAAAACAAATTTTGTGATTTAATTCATGTGAAATCCCACCTCTCTTATTTATATATATGACTTGTTATTTTATATAAAGTTTAATATGTAAATAACTTTTATTATATAAAATTTAAAATTTTAATTTTATACGATTTTGATTATATTATAATAAGTAAAAGTTATTCAATAGAAATTCTAAATATTTAATTTTTCTGATTATAATTATATAAATTTTAAATTTTAATTTAAGATATTATAATTTTAAAATTTTATTTTGGTAAATATTTTCAAATTCTTAAATTTATGAAATACGTATTTAGTTAACATCCAAAATTGTGTTTAATTTTAATTATTTTATGCCGTATTTTTTAAAATTTTAATGTTTGATATTAGAGAGTAATTTCCACTATGAAAGGGTTGGTAATTTGTGTTAGATCCATTGATTGCTTCAAAAGTGACAATCAACTACCCACTCTAATTTTTATTTTTGTCAAATTTTGATTCCTCTTTTAGTTCTTTTCTTAAAAATAAATAAATAAATTTATCCTAATCATAAAAATATAGGAAAAGTACAATTTAAAATAAGGGGCACAGGATGACACCCAATTTCATCCAAATTTATTTCTCCATGAGTGCGTTTTGTTTCATTCAATTAAATTAAAATATTAATTTGATAAAATTATATTAAAATTTTATATAGTTTTAAAGATTAATTCTATATTAGTTAAATTTTGAACATAATTTGTTGGTTAAAGAATATTAATTTTATACAAATAATATAAAAATAACTATATACAAAAATGAGTCAGAGAAATAATTATTTATGAAAATAAATTGTTTTAAAGTGTCTGCTGTGTTGCCTAATACACTAGGGGCACCATCCCACTTTCCCCCAATCATCATGCCATCATGAGCTTCTTTAGAAAAAAAAAAAGAATTTGTTTGGTGCTGTCACTGTATCAGGCGGTTGTAATATGTATTTAAAAAAAATACTCGAAAAATACAAGTATAACGGGAACAAAGTAAGTATTTTTAATGGTGTCAACTTGTATATAAAAATATATTATATATTAATTTACACATCTACCAAACACGTAAGTCAAGAAAGAAAAAATTCAGTTATTTTTGAGTAAACAAAAGAAGTTAAAAAATTCTAGCAAGAGGATTTTAAAGGAATTAATCTAATGCCTAAGAGGATTTTAAAATTTTGAATGGGAAAATAGAATTTAAATCATTTTGAATAAAAGATTTGTGTCACCTCAAATTTAAATATTCTTAAATTCAAATCTTTAAAATTTAACTTTTGAAAAATATTAAATTCAAATTATGAAGTTTAAAATTAAAAGAATTATTTATTAATCTTTTGAGTAGTTCCAATTTAAATTATTTTAATAGTATTTTATTCTCCAATTTTGAGATGTAGATGTGGATACATGTAAATCATTATATTTACATAGTAAAACAGTTATTATGTACAGTAAAAACTATTCACTTTCTCTCCTTATCACCCTTTTCGCTCTGTTTGAGTTTCAATTACCACAGGAGCTGCTGGGATGTTGAACCACCATTCTCTGGGTCTCCTCATCCATCTTTTCGTGCTCGCCTTCCTCGGAGGCGAATACCTCGTAAATGTCTCCAAAAATACCACCAGAAGCATGTATTTACTAGGCACCAACGCCAGAACCAATGTCGTGAACACCAACAGAGTTGCAAATCTATCGCTTGCCTAGTTAAGTTTAACACCATAACCACAAAATTAGCTTAAAGACAATGGACTGACAGATCGGACAATAATGAAAAACTCAAGAGTAGCACCTGTGGGAGAATGGAGAGCAGCAAGGCACGAAACTTGAGAAGAACAATGTTTCCATCCTGGACAAGCTGTTCAGCTTGAGATATTGCGTTCTAAACAGCCAAAAGCTGTTCCATTGTGTTCATAGGAGGAGGTGCCATTACCTTGACACTACACCAAAACAGGCTTTTAGCGGCGCATTTTTAGGCCTTTAGCGGCGCTTCTACTTGCGACGTTTTAAAAAACGCCGCTAACGACAGCGTCGCTAACTTTAGCGGCGTTTTAAAAAAAACGCCGCTAAAGATCATGTCCTTTAGCGGCACTTTTTCTACAAACGCCGCTAAAGACCATGTCCTTTAGCAGCACTTATTCTACAAACGTCGTTAAAGACCATGTCCTTTAGCGGCGCTTTTCTCCAGGCGCCGCTAAAGATCGTGGTCTTTAGTGGCGTTTGTGTGGGAATCGCCGCTAAAGATCATGTCCTTTAGCGGCGCTTTTCCCACAAACGCCGCTAAAGACCATGATCTTTAGCGGCGCTTATCCCATAAACTTCGCTAAAGACCGTGAGCTTTAGCGGCGCTTTTTAAAAAACGCCACTAATTTTGGCAGATTTTTAAAAGATAATTTTCTATATTTCGAGCCCTCCTATAAAAACAAATTAGAAGAAACCAAATCTAAACCAACCGAAAGCAATAAATCAATATTTAAAATTAAACGAATAATATATAATAAATATCAATAAATAAAATAAAAATCGTACTATTCTTACAAAAATGTTAAAAGTTAAAATGATAATTAAAAGTCAAAATGATAAAATATTTACACGATAGTCTAAGGCGGTGACCGTTGGGATTTCTTGAAACATATTCATCATAGTCAAGTCATTCTTTGGAGTTCATCGTACTTTCTACGCTGGTCTGCTTCCCTTGCTACAGCCTCTGCTTCTCTCGATGCCGCCTCTGCTTTAAGCTGCAGCTGGAGTTCTTCGTACTTCTGTTGAACCTCAGCTTCTCTCGATGCTGCCTCCGCTTTAAGTTGTGTAATTTGCTCAGCTGTTGTCGCCTGCATCTGAGCCATTTGGTCTCTTAACCTCTGGACTTCAGCTTGAGCCTGACTCCCCGAAGGCATGTATTGTTGCGAGCTGGATCCAAAATTTTAGGATGGGCTAACAAAAGATCCTTGAAACCGAACCTGACCATACCTTTCAGGACCCAAAACTTCAGTGATAATCCTGTTATCAATGTCGTCAACATTAACAGAACTATCACTGGAAGGCATCGCATCGTACTCCGCCTTTTTATCCTTTAATTTTTCCTAATAAATAAATCACATATTTAGGAACGCAATCTATATTAAAAAAACAAATGCAACATAACTTAACAATATTTTCATTACAATAGATGAAATAAACCATTAGAAAATAAACACTAAAAATAATTAAAAACAAGTCAAATTGTATTAAGCAAACGTACCATAATTTCTGCAGCTTCAGGAGTCATAGGGTTTCCATCTTTCTTTCTATGTGTCATGTCAAAAAGTTGAAGGCGTCCAACTTTTTGACCAGACTACAGTTCCTACAATATAGTAGTAAAATTATTATTTTATATAAAGTAATAAATATCTAACAGTATTAAAAAATTCAAAATACCTCGGCCTGAGCTACACAAGCAAAACTTCTCAAGCCAGCTGTGTGAGTGAATTTTTTATTCTGCCTACTAGTTTTTCCAACTCGCTCACGATCCTACGTTATGAAATTATTAGTACATTAATTAGTAAATACTATAAACCAAAATAATTACAAGATTTTGTAGTAACACATACCTCTCCTTTCTTCGAAGTCCAAAATCTAACGACCTCTTCTCACTGGTACCTCATCATTCCCGGCGGGACATTTTGTAATCTCTCGTCCAGTGTTGTTTTGGTCTTAAAGTAGTCTCTCTTTAAAGTGCTCTTATGGTCTCTCCATCTTTTTCCCAATGCCTTCTTTACATAAGCATCGGAGACCTCTAGAGCAAATCTCGCCTACAAAAAACACAAGTTGAGAAAGTAAATATAAATGAAACTTAAACCGAAGTACTATAAATGACACAAACGTTTTGTTACCTTAATGTGATCAAGAGCTTGGTTCTTGTTACTCTCGGGCATTTTATGCCATGACTCGTAGTTAATTGGCAACATATTTGCATTCCGTGCTAGAATGCCCAAGTACCCTGCTAGAAGGCGAGCTTCTGATCCAACAGGCTGACCAAAGCTATTACTACATACTTGGACACGCTCGACTGGATCGAGCTCGTATAATTCCCTTAGTAACGTACGTCCTCGAACTCTCCGCGTCTCATCACCTTCAGCTGAAAAGTGTTATATTGTAATATAAGAATTTTAAAAATAAATAAACAAAAAGTTAATGCGCATGTAAATTAAATGTTAAATTACTTTGAACTTCTATTGGTTCTTCAGGTGTAGTCGGGACATTCGAAGATCCAACAGCAGTCTGTTGTTCAGTGCTGTTTGTTTCCGCCGAGTTTGGAGTACCTTGAACAATACTGAGCTCTCGCACTTTCCTTCTAGGCATTTTATCTGCAATACAAATACAATAGTTGAAAACTTAGTATACAATTACAACAATAATAGCACATATAAAATAGTCGAAATATATAATAAGATCAATATTTATATTATGATATTACATATAATTAAATAATCGTAAAAGCTTACTACATTATAATTCGTAAACATCTTCATCCGTATTCTAGCGGACCCATTGAAATTGTGTACTAGTACTAGGGATGTTTTCGTTTAAGTTTTGTTCCGGAAATGGCAAAGTTTGTGTTCTGTCGTCAATGTCATCTCTACTTCCACTGCCCATGTCAAACAAGTCTCTAGGGATGTTACGGAGTACAACGTACCAACCCTCATCAGTTGGATCTTTTGAGTAAAAAACTTGTTTGACTTGAGAAGAAAATACATACGGCTCATCAATCAATTGTTCTCCCATGTGAATCAATCGAGCGAAGTTCACCATTGTGAAACCAAATTGATCTTGCTTAATTCCACGAGCAGTGTTAACATCAGCCCAATCACCTCAAAATAAGACAACTTTCCATTTGCCGTAGTAATCCAACTCAATTATGTCAGTAAGAAGTCCGAAATATTCCACATTTCCCTCGACAGGATTATTGTCCCTAGCACTAGCATAACTTGTAATTGAGGAATTCACAACTATTCCACAATTTTGCGTTCTCCTCAATCTCTCGCGATATTTTGTATGAAATCTGAATCCGTTGATGAGGAACGCACTATATCTTTTAACTACCCGATTTGGACCTTGGGAAAGCCATTTCACTTCGTCGGTGACGTTCTTCCTACTCCAAACCTATTGAATGGAAAGTAAACTAAGTAATTAAAAATGTTATGAGAGAACATTATTATTTGTCAATGAAATGTCCAATTGCATACCGTTTGGCTGAACCATTCATGAAAAGATTCTGTGAACATCTTATTGATATCTCGATGTTGAGTTCTTCGGGAGCGCGAACGAGATCTCAATATTTGTTTGTACTCACTATGTTAAAAATATGTTCAGTTTGTTAGAATATAAACAATTTTTAATTGATGAATATTTATCAAATTTGTAGAACTTACTTGCGTAAAGGTTCCATTGATTCGTGGTGAAACAGAACATATCGATGTGCTTGTACCCACGATAAATCATCTAATTCTGCAATTTCAACTTTGCCGATTATCTTGAACAGAAGGTCATACATTCCTCTGCCAAGTAGCCTTCAGCAATCGATCCTTCTGGATAACGCTTGTTGCGGCAGTAAGACTTTAATTTGGAAAGGAACTTAAACACGATATACAACATTATCAGAAGTTGTAACTAAAGGCATATAGGTGATCGAAGGAAAATTTTAAAAATTTTAATTAACACCTTTCTATGGGATACATCCATCGATAGAAAACGGGTCCGCCAAGAATTACTTCGTGCGGGAGATAGATTATCAAGTGAACCATAATGGTGAAGAAGGAAGGTGGGAAGATTTTCTCCATGTTGCATAAAGTTAAAGCGGCTCGATCTTGTACCTTCTGAAGTTCTTGAACATCCAAAACTTTGCCACAAATGGCTTTCATTATATTGGATAGTTCAATTATACAAGACGTCACCTTCTTGGACATACAACATCGTAGAGCAACTGGCAGTAAATCTTGCATCAAGATGTGATAGTCATATGATTTTAGCGAATATAATCTTCGATCTTTAACACTAACACATCGAGATATATTTGATGCATACGCATCTGGAACCTTTATATCCTTCAACACTGTGCAGAACACTTCTTTTTCTGTCTTCGACATTGAAAAAATAGAAGGCGACAACCGATATTTTCCATTCGGAAGTGGATTGGGATGAAGGTCAGGTCGGATTCCCATTTGGACTAAATCAAAAGACAAATCAAGTCGAGTCTGAAGATTGTCTTTTGATTTTTCGTCGACATTCAAAATTGTACCCACAATGTTCTCGCAGACATTTTCCTCAATGTGCATAACATCAAGATTGTGTCGTACAAGGTGATGCTCCCAATAGGGCAACTCAAAAAAAATACTTCTTTTTTTCCACAAGTCCACCTCATTAGGATCGTCCTCTTCATCAGAGTCCTCATCAGCTTCATCATTTGATCTTCTATTTCTTTGCGTGTTTGGCGATTGGTTCATCTTTCCATAAATGAAATTCATATCTTCCAACATGAACAAGATTTCAGAGCCACTGGTCTGCGAAGGAGCTTCTCTGAACTCTTGGTCATCAAATGCGAACTCAAATCTAAATCTATGATTTTTCGGTAACCACCGACGATGCCCCATGTAAGAGAACTTCTTCCCATTGTACAACCATTGCGAACATGTTTGTGCAGCACAACAAGGACATGTATAACGACCCTTGGTACTCCAACCGGATAAATTGGCATAAGCGGGAAAGCCATTAATGGTCCACATCAAAGCTGCACGTAAATTAAAGTTCTCCTTTCTCAGCACATCGTATGTCTCGACACCAGCCCATAATTGTTTTAACTCTTCAATAAGTGGCTGTAAATAAATGTCGATATCATTCCCGGGCCCTTTCTCTCCAGGGATAATCATAGATAAGATAAGGGAATATTGTTTCATGCAAATCCACGGAGGCATATTGTAAGGAACAAGCACTACTGGCCAAGTACTGTAGGCAGTGCTCATGATCTTGAAAGGATTAAATCCATCAGATGCTAGCCCAAGCCTTACACTCCTAGGATCGCTTGCAAAGCTTGGAAATTTATTGTCAAATGATTTCCAAGCTAAAGAATCTGTCGGATGCCTTAGTAATCCATCATCGGTTCGTCCATCATGGTGCCACGTCATTGACTCCGCTGTCTTCGACGACATGAAAAGCCTTTGAAGCCTTGGTATCAACGGAAAATACCGCAAATAATGCAATAAGCTGCAAAGTCAAATGCAAATTTAGCTAAAATGGTAATTAAAACTCCCTTCTAAAAATGAAAAATAATAATTAAACAATACAACTAAAATATAACAAAAAAAATTTAAACAATTTGACTTTTTTTATAAGAAAACTAAATAGAGAAACATAGGAATAAATACCTTAAATTTCCTCAATTTCGAAGCAAATCCTGGAAAAAAAAGACAGAAATACATTAGTACCGAAAAAACAGAAGTAATTAAAGACAAAAAACTAAAAAAAAAGGAGTTTATACTCACAAAGTTAGCTAAACTAAAAAAACTAAAAAAACCTAAATGCATAAATGATTTAAAGCCATAGCATATACATTGTTTCTTTTAAATAAGCTTAAATGCATCCATGTGCAAACCAGCACATATAAAAACTATTACATTATTTATCAGCTTATAACCTATCATCAAAACTGATCAGCTTGCTACTGTAAAAAGGTACATGACAGTGAATTAGATGATATTAGAGGTTTAAAATTGAACATATATATGAATATATGTTGAAATCTAACCTAACCAAATCATGCGAGAGAAATCACATTTTCTTCTAAATTAAACATAAAAAAAAAGTATGTTAACTGACAATTTGTTTCAGTAATGGACCCATCAATAATATAGAATGCAAATGAATTCAAGAAATAATACATTTCCCTTAAATGGATCTTGGAATAACTCCATAGCCAAGGATATTAAAGAAATCATGATTAAAACAAAACGAAAACCATAATTTTAATAATGATTTCTCAAAATAAATCATGATTAACTATATTTAATATTGTGTTTTGTATTTAAACGCAGCACATATAAAAAGTAATTGTACGATTCAATCAATTGCAGTGAATAAATCGGAGGTTGTTCCAAGGTTATTGTTTCAACTCTCCAGTAACAAAGAAACTCACAAAATCCACAATTTCCTATTAACACTGCTATACACCAGTTATTTATCAACCACCAATCGAAACAACTTAATGCAGATATAAGAAATCTAAAACGGATTACTACATTGATACCACAAATCAATATTCTCACATCACTTTCTAATTTGTAAAAGACTTTGCCGATTGACACCAGAAATCCACAAATCGGGTCGGATAGGGGTTTAAGGAAGGAGATGAAGAAGCAGCAACAACGCATCAAGGCAACACGGAAAGAAACGCTAAATTTTTTTCGCTTTTATCTAATGATTCACCACATTTTTTATGTTGTTTAATCGAAACCCTAAAACCCCAAATAACTTAGACTGACCTAAAACCCAAAAAATTTAATCGAAAAAGAACAGAAACGACTTACCTATTCAATCGACAAATCTCGCAGCTGTGCCCACCTTGTTTCAAGATCGACTCCGACCACCTTTCTTTCCTTTGTAATTTTCGTGAAAAGTTTTCTCCCCTTTCGACACTTAGAAAATTTCTTTCCTAATTTCTCTGCAATTTCCCTCTTGCTGTAATTGGAGGACGACACAGATCTAAGTTAATTTGTCCTCTGAAGAAACGGCGCCGCTTAAGTAAAGTTATGTAAGTTTTGCGGCGCTTTGTGGAAAAACGCCGCTACTGATTCCCTAACACGTAACGACATCGTGTATTGCAATATTTGTGGCGTTTTTGACTAAAACGCCGGTAAAAAACGCCGCTAAAACTCTCATTTTTTTTTGGTCTTACATTTAAATAATTAATTACCAATTTATTTAACAAATAAATAATTACTTACTTATTTATTTGTTTATTTATTTATACCAAGATTATTTTGGTCCTATATATACAAATTAAATAATTAATAACTATATATATATCCCTATATATCAAAAAATATATCAAATGGCCGTTAATTTGGGTTAAATGTTTTAAATATATAACTATTATTAGTTATATTGTATCATTTAACAAGTCTCAAATTATAAATTAACCTTGTAATCTTCATATTAACCAATCAATTTATGTAGCTACATGCATAAAGTGATCATCTACCTATTATACTCAAAACTTATCTTAATATTAGATTTATTCTGGATCTATATTTTACAAATATATAAGAACATATATATTTACCTCCAAAATTAATCAATCTAATATTAACCTCTTAAGAAACCCTAAACCCCGGCCAAACTCCTAAAACCTCTCTAACCTTTAAATCCCCCTAAACCCTAATTAACCCTGTCCCTAACCCCTAAATTCACGTGTGTAACCCCTAAAGCATAACCCAGCCCCTAACTCCTAAACCATAAATACCAAACCTTAAATCCATATATACCGGCCCGTACTCCTTAAAATACCATGCATCGACCAAAATATTCCCTAAATATTCTTTAATAATAAAAAAATATAGTGAAAATCTATTAAACAACAAGTTATATATATATAGTTAAAAATGTTGTATAAAGTTGAAATAAGGTAGCAATATTATCTTTATGACAAATTTTCGTATGAAGCTTCAAATGTCCTCTTAACAAATGGATGAAATTTGTTATAATAAACTTGGTACAACAAATTTTGTCTCTTTATATAAAAAAACAATTTTTTTTATAAAATTTGGCATAGAAAATGCATTTTTTTTCCGATAATAAATTCGTAAAGGATGAGGACACAGGTTAAATGGCCTTTAAAGAAATGGCGCCGTTTAAATTAATTTTAAGTCACATTTGCGGCGTTTTTGCGTAAAAACGCCGCTATTGCATGCCCTTTTGCGGCGCTAGAGGAAAAAACGCCACTAAATTTTCAATTACACAAAGAAACGGTGCCGTTTTCACAAAATTGTAGACATATTTGCGGCGTTTTCCCGAAAAACGCCAGTAATAGAGTACATCATTCAACTGAAACGACGCCGTTCTGACAGAGTTTCAAGAATATTTGCGGGTCTTCCCTATAAAACGCCACAATAGAAACTGATTCCCTAACATGTAACGACGTCGTATATTGCAATATTTGTGGCGTTTTTGACTAAAACGCCGGTAAAGGCTACTTTTATGCATTTTATATAGAAATGCCGCTAAATTTCTCATTTTTGTGTCTTACATTTAAATAATTAATTACCTATTTATTTAACAAATACATAATTACCTACTTATTTATTTGTTTATTTATTTATACCAAGATTATTTTGGTCCTATATATACAAATTAAATAATTAATAACTATATATATATATATATCCATATATATCAAAAATATCAAATGGCCGTTAATTTGGGATAAATGTTTTTAAATATACAACTATTATTAGTTAATTGTATCATTTAACAATCTTCAAATTATAAATTAACATGCATCCATAAAATGATCATCTAAGTACCACGCACCTATTATATATATATATATATATATATATTAATTATAATATAAACTATACTAAACTTCAATATATTAAATTTATTGATCTGGATTTATTTTACAAATATATAAGAACATATATATATTTACCGTAAAAATTATTCAATGTAATATTAACCTCTTAAGAAACCCTATCATGACCGTCTAAACCCCGACCAAACCCAAAAATTCCCTAAATTAATATTCTTTAATAATCACAAAATATAGTGAAAATCTATTAAACAACAAGTTATATATAGTTAAAAATGTTGTACAAAGTTGAAATATGCTAGCAATATTATGACAAAAATTTTCGTATGGATTATCAAATGTCCTCTAAATATAAGTTTTATCATTTTGAACTTAAGTATCGATATTTTTGCATCCGGTATTGCTACTTAACCATATATATATAGCCATATATATCAAAAAATCAAATGGTTAGGGTTAAATGTTTTAAATATACAAGATAATTAATTGTATCATTTAACAAGTCTCAAATTATAAATTAACCAATCAATCGACATGCATAAAGTGATCATGATCTACCTATTATAATATTCAATATATTAAATTTATTCTGGATATATTTTACAAATATATAAGAACATATATATTTACCATAAAAAATAATCAAAAACTAATATTAATCTAAATTAAACCCTAACATGACCGTTGAAACCCTAAATCTCAAACCCCTAAACCTCTAACCCCTAAATTAACCTTAAATCCCAAACCTTAAATCTATACCCCGTACTCCTTAAAATACCGTCCATAAAAAAATTCCTAAATCTTTAATATATATAATCATAAAATATATTCAAAATCGATTAAACAATAATTAATTGTTAAAATATATTTTGTATAAATTGGTGTTTTATATTAATTCCGTTGATTTATTTAGTCGAACAGTACTACCAAAATTTATTACTCTTATAAAAGTTAATTCTATTTTTAATTTATTCTTTACAATACAACAATTTAAGTTTTATTATATTTTATTTTATTCATAATTTAATATATTTTCTCTTGTAAAGTAGTTTAAATCAACTACGATTGAAAATTAGTAATAAATAGTTAGTTGTTATATATATACCGACTTCTCTTTAATAAAAACTTTTTGTATTAATCAATATTATTTGTTAATTATAATTTAAATGTAAATTGTACCACTATATAATAAATAGAACAAAATATTAATTATTGCAACTTATAAGATTTTTTGTTACTATTAGCGGCGCTTCGGCAAAAACGCCGCTAAAGGTAAATACATTAGCGGCGCTTAGATACAAACGCCGCTAAAGGCCATAGAATTAGTGGCGCTCAGATAAAAACGCCACGAAAGGCCAGAGAATTAGCGGCGCTCAGATAAAAACGCCGCTAAAGATCAGAGCATTAGCGGCGTTTAGATAAAAACGCCACCAAAAATCAGAGCATTAGCGGCGTTTTTTACAAAGCGCCGCGAAAGATCCGATCATTAGCGTCGCTTTTACAAAAACGCCGCTAAAGGCCCAAAAAATCGCAAAAACGACGTCGTTGGTCTTAGGTTTTTTGTGGCGCTTTATATAAAACGCTGCGAATTCCTATTTTTAGCTGCGCTTCCGGGAATTCGCAGCTGATGATCGACCTTTAGCGGCGCTTTGCGCCGCTAATGCTCGATTTTTAGTGGCGCTTTTATTCCAAACGCCGCAAAAAGTGCCGCTAAAAGCCTATTCTAGTGTAGTGTGAGCTCAACCAAAGGCCTGCCTTGGTTTCAAAATCTCGTAACAACCATAAAGATCACAATAATGAGTAGCGTCAATGCCAAGGTATAACCCAGCCATCCCCTGAAATGGACAAGGAATTCCTATGCGCTTGATTTTCAATCAACCTTGCCTCCTTTATACAACACTAGAACTATTTTCTTGGGCTGAGTTGAGTACCTAAGCTGACGAGGGAATGAAACATTTACAAAACTTCACTTCCAGGTATCAGTGGAACTCCTCCCGATTATTATCACAGGTGCAGATGGGTATGCCATCTTGTGGCTAACATTATACAACCAAACAGTATTTCATGTCTTATATCACACTTACCAAAAATTTAATAACGAAGAAGAATTCAATTATGTCTTACCTGAAAATAATGAACGTGGAAATCAAAGAGAATAGTGGAGACTTTAGAGGATCATCCTAATATACCAGCGACAGAAGCCACTTCCCAACTTCCATCACCGGAAGAAGCAACTCCTGCAAGTTGAAAAATACCAATATATATATATAATGAGATGATAGTACAACTCCTGCAAGTTAAGACAACAGCCAAGAGAAAGAACAGAAAATCAGAGCCAGAAGTATGCCTCATAGGAGTGATACTATAAAAAACACGATTCAAATTAATCACTCCGTTAACAAACACTGCATGATATATTTTCATGGAATCACCATAGAAACAAATGCTCGCATGCAGGATTTAGTCATTTACTTTGTCCGCCAACCACATTTAATTTGATAACCAAGACTTAACATTCAACCTCACTATTTAAACAAAATTATTTTCAGTTGAACGATGTTATGGATTGAAAATTTTGAAACTCTAGAGCGATTAGTTGGATCTTCTTCGATACCTTCATAATAGCTGAATTGGTGTCAACACTGATGGGCGTCCAGTTCCAAGGTCCCAAGGTCCTGCTATAAACTGTTTACTTCTTTAAATAGACTATCAGTTCAAGGCTTTTTGGTCTTCCTTCTAAAGAATGATCATATTTTACAGGCCATTTAATCTTGTTTTGAGAATTTATCTTAGGATCCCTCTAGTTTGGCTATATAGCCTATTTGGTTATTAGTTGCTATCTAAACCTTCAAGGATAACAGCAAAACAAAGCACAGTTTTACTTCTTTTTTTTGTCTTTGACCAGTAAAGTTTGCATCAGAAACATGCACGTGGATCAAAACAAAAACAACAGAGGCATGATAGTGTATAGGAAATTGACATGGCAAGGGCCCATACCTCTCCAGTCCGTTTAGGTACTTGTCATAGACAGAGAAATGAAGCCGACCACCTGTTGAGATGGTAAGAACCTCAAAAAGATTTTCACAAATAATCACATTGGCAATGATTGGAACTGCAGGAGCTATTCGAGAGAAAGCCTCTATCCCGATTCACAGATCATCATCTAACTGCATGCAAGACAAGATGATGACAATTAAGTTTCAGCATCATTTACTTTGATTGGACAATTAATGGCCCAAAAAACAAGCCATATTCCATGTATATAGGAATAGTTTGACTGTGCAAAATACAAGAAAAGATGTTTTAATTACAGAAGACCATTTGGAATTCTCACACAATATATGTAGCATGCATTCACAGAGAAGCCAGCAAGCATGCATCTGATTCTTTTTGCAAGATGATTGAACCAGCCCCCCCACCTTCCCCCCGGAGGCGCACACAAATAACCACAAACACACCCTAAAAAAGAAATACATAAAATATGAATCTTACATTAATTAGAGATTGGCAGCTGCTGGGCCTTCCCAGGCCACCATCATGTCAAATGTAAGGCGTCGAGACTTTTTATCAGCCAGATGACCCATTACTTGAGTAGACAGAGCAAGAGCCCTGAAACAGCAGTAATACAAGAAGTTCCTCGCATACCGTGACTGACAACTGTAGCCTTCCCTTCCATACCATTATTTGGGTGTTACGATTTTGCTTGAAATCAATCAACGATGCTGTCACAGACACTTAAAAGGTCCACATCTCGCTCTCCCTCTGCCTGGTACTCTCCGCCATTGCCTCACCACCATGACCCCATTCTCACCACCCTCTCTCACGCAATTAGCAACTCCCCGACAAAGCCTCTTCACGTTTCTCTCAGTAAACTCCTTCCTTCCCTTACCCCCTCTCATGTCGTCAACCTCATCGTCCTCAATCCTCACTCACTATCACCGCACTCCCTCTTCTCCTTTTTCAACTTCCTTTCTTCCCACCCCACTTTTCGCCACACGGTTCATTCTTATTCCGCCATGTCCCATTTCCTTGTTGCCCACAATATGCTCCCTCAAGCACGATTTCTTCTCAACTTTTTAGTCTCTCGCAAAGGGAAAGGCTCGGCTTCTTCGATTTTTGCTTCGGTTCTCGAAACTAAAGGTACCCATCAGTGTGATTTTGTTTTTGATTCCTTAATGATTGCGTATACAGATTTGGGTTTTGTTTCTGATGCTATTCAGTGCTTTAGATTGGTAAGGAAGCATAAACTTAGAGTACCATTTCGGGGTTGTAAATATTTGTTTGATAGAATGATGAAGATAAGTTTGCCGATTGTGAGTTTGGGATTTTATACGGAGATTTTGGAATATGGATTCCCACCCAATGTGTATAGTTTTAATATTTTGATGAATAAATTGTGTCGACAAGGTCTAATTAAAGATGCCCAAATGGTGTTCGATGAAATTGCAAGGAGAGGTTTGCATGCTTCAGTTGTCAGTTTCAATACTTTGATCAACGGATATTGTAAATCGGGGAATTTAGACGAAGGGTTTAGGTTGAGAAGTGCTATGGAGGAAGCTGGGATCCGTCCTGATGTTTTTACTTACAGTGTTTTGATTAATGGATTGTGTAAAGAGAGTAGGTTGGATAAAGCAAATGAACTGTTTGAAGAAATGTGTGACAGAGGGTTGATCCCAAATGACGTTATTTTCACTAGCTTAATTGATGGAATGTGCAAAAATGGAAGAACTGATTTAGCCATGGGAACATATCAGCAGTTTTTGACAAAAGGATTCAAGCCAGATTTGATTATGTACAATTCACTTATAAATGGTCTATGCAAGGCTGGGGATCTAAAAAGGGCAAAGAAGCTTATTGCTGAGATGAGCTTGAGAGGTTTAAAACCTGACAAGTTCACTTACACAATACTATTAGATGGATTTTGTAAAGAGGGAGATATGGAGTCAGCATTGGGGATTAGAGAGGAAATGATTAAACAAGGGATTAAACTTGATGATGTGGCTTTCACAGCCCTTATTTCAGGGTTATGTAAAGAGGGAAGACACCTTGATGCTGAAAGAGCATTGAGGGAGATGTTAGACGCTGGTATGAAACCGGATGCTGCTGCCTATACTATGGTCATGGATGGATTTTGTAAGAAGGGTGATGTAAGGATGGGTTTTAAGCTGCTTAAGCAGATGCAGAGTGATGGCCATGTGCCTGGTGTTGTAACCTACAATGTGCTTATGAATGGACTTTGCAAACAGGGGCAACTAAGAAATGCTAATATGCTGTTGGATAATATGCTTAATTTGGGGGTGGTTCCAGACACCATTACATACAACATTCTATTAGATGGTCATTGCAAGAAGGCAAATCCAAAAGATTTCGGCAAGTTAAAAAGTGAGATGGGGCTTGTAGCAGATTATGCCTCGTATAGTTCACTAATTAGCAAGATCAGTGGAGCATCAAAACATCATTCAAGGAGATAACACTTTTTTGAGCAGGTTAGCTCGGTGTAGATAGTTATAATGGACAAACATGAATTCTGTTTTTCTTTTGTAGCAAGCTGTGGACTTCGATGCAGTTGGATTACCTTTGATCTACTAGATGGCTTGGTTATTGAGATTCTTGACAGTGAATCTTATCTAACATCTGCTGTGGTTCTTTTTAACTTCTGCATTGACAGTTCTTGTGCATTAAATTTTATTCTAGTGCGAGGGATCGCCCGGGACAAGGTAATAGTTGCAATAATAGTTCAGCTTCAAAAGGTTGGAGTTCACAAGGCGACATGACAGATTTAGACAGTATCAGATAAAGCCATTCCAATACAATTTGTTGGACATCTTTTCTCAAAATGCATAAGATATTTAGAAGCCTATACAGCTACTGTCCAGGAACCCCAACATGGTTTAGCCCCCAAGCTAGTAACAGAGCCATGCCTGAGCCAAGCCCCAAGATTTAAATCGGGTTTGGATAAAATGTGAGGCATCTGATTGAGTCGGTTCGGCATGAAGATAGCGAAGGGTCTCATGGATTTTCTACAAGCATTGTTTTCATGTTACTGAAAAGGTTGCAGAGACCTATGGCGACTGAAGATAAACTTGGTCTTTAGCTCTAATTTAAATATTGGCATGCTGTTGTTATTGAACGGGATTTTCATGAGTCGACTCAGAACTTTCTTCCCTCCAGAAGACAGCAACAAATCTGCTCTTTCATTTTATGATACTTTAAAGTCTACATACATTCTTAACAAATTTTGGTTTCGGGTGTTTGCGGCTATTGCTTAGTCATGTTTTGTTGTGCTTGTTGAAACGGTGCAATTGTAAAGGTGGGGTTGGGTTTTGTCTTCGGGTAAAAATATTAGGTCTAAAAATTTAACTTGGGTAAAAAAAGCTTAAGCTTGTTTAAAATATAGGTTGAGTTCGGGTTTAAGCATTTAAAGCTCAAACACAACATAGCTCAATTTTTAGGTTTTTAATATATTATATTATGTAATTTATAATATATAAAAAAACAAATTTATGATAATATACAATATTATTATGTAAACATATTTAAAAATGTTAAGATGTGAATGAAATTTTTTAAATTGTTAAATTAGAAATAATATAAATCTTCTTTTTAAAATTAAAAAATAATATGGGCGGGATTAGGTTAATCATTTATAAACATTAGTAGGTTTAGACAAAATTTTAAATTTATATTTCGAATTGAGCTGGTCTAGGGCAAGCATAAGTATCATGCTTAAATTTGGTTCGAATTTGATCTGTCCTAACCTACAAACAATTCAAATAGGGTGAGTTATTTTTATTTTATCAAAATTGGATCAATCAAGTTAGATTATTGGTCCTGAAATAAGTAGGGGCAATTAATGGGGTCACAAGAATTGTCTTGAATGCTTGTTATGCCATAAGGAAATGGAAAAAGAATACATCATATCTTCTTAACTTGTGCCTATTTTCTCAAAACAAATATGGAGAAAATGTTGATTAGCTTGGTAATCCAGAAGAGAAGCTAACATTAGCAAAATGGCAATGATCTTTGTTAATTTAAGTACTAACCTAAAATGCTTTACATTTAATACTATTTTCACTCATTTCATTCTTTATTACTATTCCCCTTTCTTCCATAAACCATTATCAATGGTACTAAGTTATTCCATAGACAAATCATGGGTACTTTTTATATAATATAGAAACCCTAAACATTCAAAGGCACTTATTAGCTCATGAGTGACCAAAGGGATAGGCATAAAGCAAAAGGCATTGAGTGCAGCAAAGAAAAAAAAATTTACATAGGGTTCAGCAATTATTGGGTCTTAGCTAGCTTCTTTAATTTCCCATCATGGTGTTAGATGAACACAAAGCTTCTCTGGGTTTCTTCTACCTTTTGCAATCATATATTCCTTCCATTTTAATGGCTGCTTTTTCTTTCTTTCTTTTTTCTATTGATTACAATTAAATGTAATGGCTTCTTTTGAAAAAGAATCAATATTTAACTAATCAAGCTTATAATTGCAATCAACCACTACTACAGCTTCAATTCATTGCCTAAAACAAGTGCTTGTACTTTTTTCCTCTTAAAATGTTCCAACAACGGCTTCAACCTCACATTTCCCTCTCATTAAAACTAGAACGAAAAGAAGGAAAAAAAAACGTATATAAAAATAAATAAATAAAAGGTTGGATTAAATGTTTATAATTTTTTTTAAATTATCTTTATTAATATAAAAGCCCGATGAATTTGGTGTCACGCATCAATTAGACTTTAATTTAATTGAAAATGTTAAAAATATTTTTATATATTTTTATATAAAATCTATAAAAATATTTTCATCATTTTAATTAAAGTTGATTTGTTTTTTACATATATTTTACAAAAAAATCCACCCATATTATTATGTACCATAATCTAATTTATTATAATATTTTTAATCATACAAAGATACTTATTGTGTTAGTATATTTAAAATTAATTTTCGGTGAAAATGCAAATACTCAACCTTTAAAATATATATTTTGAAAGTAACATTTAAAATATACTTTCTACAAAATTTTAAAAGTATTTTATTTTAATATAAATTTATATTTTTATGTAAGAGATAAGGTATTCGGTTTTTTATACATTTTTTAATATGTTCACCAATTGTATATCTATACTATTAATAAAACCTCAGGCTGAGTTGGTGTCACGAGTTAACCGGTACCAACTCGGTTAGGAAATTACAAAAATGTCATTTCGTAATTAAAATAAGTCATATTATTCGAGGGTTTTTTGTCTTTTTATTTTTATTTTAAAATACACAATTTATTATCTAATAGATAACTATAGTGCATTTAGGATTGTTTATTCGATTTATTTATGTGTCTAAATTTCATTTTACTCATAATTTAATCTATTTTTATTTTAATATTGTACACATTTCATGTGTTATTTTGATTAATTAAGTTCAAACCATACGTTTCATTATTTATTGTATGTTATTTTTAAACACGCATTTGTGTTTTAAATTTGTGATTTCCATATGCATATGTGTGTGATAAGATTTATAATTTTAATAAATTTTAAATACACCAACAAAATATTCAAAAAGTATATTTTTGTTAGATATGTTTTAAATAGAAAAACAAGATAAAATTTTCAATGAAATTAAAAACATTAGAAACTCTACCACATACATATGCGTGCGAAAATCATGTGTTTAGAATATAAATTTGTGTTAAAAATAACATACAAAAATAATAAAATGTATTATTTGAAACTAATTAATAATAACACATGAAATACGTATAATATTGAAATAAAAAATTAGATTAAATTGTAAGTAAAATAAAATTTAAACACATGAATACAATTATCTATCATGATGTTGTTATCAATCATAAGTTGGTGTCGAATTGATGCAGCTAATAAGGTGTGCATAATAAAATTAAATAAAACTTTGATTAAAAAATATTTTTTTAAGTCTAACACAATGATTAGCCAATCATTGGTGCAAAAAAAGAGTGGGTACTGTTCATTTTAGGTTATTTTGGTGATTGTTTTTGAACTTGAGTTATTTTTGCAAATATAATTTATTTTTGGGTTAGTTTGGTAAAACAGCCCGTATCAACCTTTGTTTTGGTTTTTAGCAGTTTCTTGTGAATACTTTACATGGGTTAAATAATATTACGCGTGAGTAAAATTCGATTTGATTTTAAAAAATAAAAAAAAGTTTGAATTTAGAGTAAAGTGAATGGAGCTATTCGAATCAACTTAAATAAATAATCCAAGTTTCGAATTTGAGTCGAATTGAATTTTATATTTCGAATAATTCGAATAATAGATTAGTGTAAATGTACTTTTAGTTATTGTCAATTTGAAAATGAGCAAATTGGTTTCTCTCTCAACCAAAATTATTTTAAAAAATTTAAAATATTTATAAAAATATATAAAAAAAGTAAAAATTTTCTAAAATAATAATTTTGGGACTTAAATAAGTTAATTAATTATTCAAGTTTATCATGCTAAACGATTTTTTTATTATTATTATTTTGCTTTAAAAAGTTTTCAAATGCATATGGTTTCATATTTATGTGTTCTAACATAGAATTGGTTATCTTTGTAACAAGTTTTTAAATTGACATGTTTAATTTTTAATTTAACTCAAATTTTATTTCACTCGATTCAATTCGAGAATATTTCAGATTAAATTAAGATAATAAAATAAAATTCGTTAATTCGATTCAATAATAGCTAAACAATACAAAATAAATAAAGATGTTAAATTATTAAAATAATTGAAATTAGTAAAAAAGCAATGATTAGAGCACAGAGAAAAGAAGGCAAAATAGCAAGCAATGAAACTGCAATTGGTTTTGATATTCAACAAAGACGGTGAGTGTGGGGTTTCCATTTTTAACCTAATCGTATCGACCTTGTTTTTAATTTCTTTTAATATAAAGGCAGAAATAGGGTTGCCTTTGACTTGATTTCCAAGGGCGTGCGTGTTTGTTTCTCGAGAAAGTTAGCTGAAAGTGATCCACTCCATTCCCCTTTTTCACTTTGACAGCTGTTGCCTTCTTAATTCCTTCTTTCTTAGCTTCTACACTCAATTATGCTTCGCTGTCTTACGGACCCCCACTTTTTTTTTCAATCCCGTTTCATTTTGACACGTGTTTTCAGTTTTCTTCTTTTTCTTCCTTTTATGTATTATCCATCATCCAATAATAAATATTATGAGTTCAAGTTCGAGTATGATAATGTGTATTTTCTTCTTATTTATAAGTTAAAGAAGGGTTATGGATAGTTTTAGATATTCTATTAAAAAATAAAATAATTAAAATTTATAATGAAATTATTTTTTCGAAATATATTACGGTAAAAGTTTCTTACCCACCATTAAGTAATGTAATGTTTATTGTAAAAATATAAATATTAAAAGTTTAATTATTTTATAAGAATTTGATTGTTTTTAATTATTTAAACTTAAAAATCATTAAAATATTATAATATTTTTAATATTGTAAAATTAAATTAAGATGTTATTAATATACTATGAAAACATTATAATTTTTAGAAATTATAGAAATATTTATTTATCTTTGATACAATAAATTATAGATATATTTATTAAATTTATTTAAATCCTGTAAAATTTTATTAATATGTTATGAAAATATGAAAGAATTATATGTGGTAACTGGTAAAACAAAAATAAGTTTTTTATTATTTTAAAATTATTTGAAATTATTAAAAATTATAAAATAGAAAATTATGAAAATGACTATTTAAATTATTAAAATATTATCATAGGAAAAAAACAACTAAAAAAATACTATTGTGTTTATGTTTTATCAATTTTTATAATTTTTACTATTTTAATGCTTTTATATAACTTTCTATAATTTTAATTGTTTTTATAATTTTTTAATAATAATTTTGTGATTTTAAAATCAATTAAGCCCTCATAAAATAATTTTAAAATAAATATAAATTAAACCCTCCACCTCAATATTTTTCATATGAAACACTACGTCACTATCGAGTCATCTTTCTTTTACATCAATTGTCATATCATCACTTAACACTCATCATACAAGAAACTATATTTTAAGAATTCAATTGATTGTTAACTTTTTTATTAGGAGTTTAATTAATTTTTATTATTTTATGAGGGCTTTTTCTCATTTAAATTTCAAATTTTTTACTCAAAGTTTTGATATCCTACAACAATGATATTTCGTTTCGATAAATTTAAAGTTAAGTTGGGTCCGACTCTTAAATGAAAAACAATGTTTTTTAATATTATTTCTTCATGTATAATACTAGAACACGATTCTTCATATAAAACACATCAAATATTTTTAATAAAAATGTTAGATTATTTTAAAAGATAAATTAATTACCAACTTAAAAAAAAGACTACTCATATTCAGAAGATAAATTAGAAATAAAAAACCATATAATATTTTATAATTATTCGTATTTAATATCGTTAATTTTATCCTAGTAAAACTAAGATGTTTTCTAAAATAATAACCCTACAAATGCATTTAAATTACTCATTAATAAAAATGAAATATTTTCTTTGTTTTTGTAAGATATTTTGGGGGCACTATCGATGTATAGTGCTTGTTTCCTATGGCTGGATTCCATATCAAAAGCTTGATATTTGACCAGTAAATATATATATATCATTATTTTCTTTGTCCTATTTAAATTGTCATGATTGATTTTGTAATAAAATTTTGAGTAATTTTCTTTCTTTTTTTTTTAAATTTTTAATTTTGATTGGTATGTGTATTGTTGCTAATACAGGAGGACGAGGGTTTAAGTGCGCTGAAGCGTATTATCCTCTTATTTATGGGTTAGAGAGGAACTATGAGTAATTCTAGATATTGTGTCAAAAAAACAAATATAATCAAAACATATAATGAGATTGTTCAAAAAACCTTAATAATATAAAGTCTGTTATACTCTTAAGAAAGCAATACTCTTCCCATAAACATCTTGCCACATTAAGTGGGTTCATATGATCTTTAAAAAATATACGAAATAAAATTTATGATGATATCTGCCAATTCATCACATTTTAATCTAATGACTGCTTTGTCCGATCCTAATCAAATCGATTCTAACAATACCCTAAGCTAAAATCAGTCATCTTACCGTGACACCCATGGAGTAAAATATTTTAGGTAATATAAATCTAAAAAATGGATAATTTGAACATGAAAAGGTTAATTAATTATAGAGATTTAAGTGTAATTTTATTAATATTAAGTATCCTAAATTTGCTATAAAAAATATTAAAAATAGATATTTGAAAAAGAAAAACAGTATATTAGAATATGTTTAAGCATTAATTAATCATGTGAATGTCGGGAATAAGAGAGTAAAAACGCGGGAGTCGGCGAAAGAGTTGAAACAAGCTGTCGTCTACGTGGCATGCATCCAACTAAAACTGGACCCCATCTTTTCCTCGTAAAATCTTAGGGTTGTTGGCTTGTATTTATTACCTTTTCCAACTTTTTATCTTCTTCCCCTTTTTCTTTCCTTCATTATTAAATGCTCTCAATTTTTTTAAATTATTTTAGAAATATACGATTGATTATGCCATGTAAGATGACACGTACACTTAAATGAGAAATTATTTTATGAATTTTTTATCATATTATTCATAGTCTCTATCTAATTATTTGATAATATTTTAATAATTTCTCTATGTTATTGACACAATTTTAGAAATTTATCTAAAATCCCAAACCCTAAACTTTAGGTTCAAGATTTGAGTTTGATGTTCATGACTCGGGTGCAATGTTTAAGGTTTAAGATTTTAAATTTTGAATTTAGGGTTTAAAATTAATGATTTAAGATTCGAGATTTAAAATTTATGATAAAAAGAAATTATCAAAATTACGTGTTAATTATTGGAGAGGGAGAGGATAAGAAGAGAGTGGAAAGTGATGGGAGTGAGGAGCAAATTTTATGATAGAATAGGTGGCTAGCTAGGTCATGCAATAGTATATATATATATGGCTCTTGGTTGGAGAGGTGTCTATTTCGACCGATTCACGAAACGAAAATGAAAGTAGTTGAATTTCGTGATGACCATAATCAAATCCAAACTAAAACACCCTTTGTTTTGTTATGATTCATCTACCCTAATTTAAATTAACCTTTTTATGTCCCTTTCCATTCCACGTCTCATTGGTTCCCCCACAATCATTTTCACTTTTAGTAATAGTGAAGCTTTAAAATATATATATAAATAAACAGTGAGTGATTTATTATTATGATTATGATTATTGATAATATATATATATAATTTTACAACCTCATATATACAAATCTTTAGTCTAAGCTTAAGTCTCACTGACTTTGTCTTCACTCATGGTCCCCAATCCAACTTCCACTATCAGTATCAGACAACACTGCAACTGCAACTAGAAGGGAAGTACATGCATGCTCAAAAGCTATAAAAAGTTTGAAACAGCTGTTGTGATAATATGCTTAAAAACAAAACCCATGTTCTTCACATGACACCTTCCATTTCATTGTAGACCGTCGGATAAAGATATT
This sequence comes from Gossypium raimondii, assembly GCF_025698545.1. Lineage (NCBI taxonomy): Eukaryota > Viridiplantae > Streptophyta > Magnoliopsida > Malvales > Malvaceae > Gossypium > Gossypium raimondii. The sequence continues at coordinate 4,418,175 of NC_068572.1, forward strand.
TCTTTCACGATCATCTCATGTGTATCGGGATCCATCACCGCAAAACGTAATGGCCTCTTTATACTGCTGCTCTGCTACAATCGGCTTTACCGAATCCCACTCTCCTATTGGCCAGATCAAATTCCACCCATAGATTTTGTTGATGGAAGTTGCCGATTATATTGCTTGCGATTCCAAGCATGTTTGAGCGTCCGATCCCTAAGCAGTGGACCCCACCTCCGACGTCGGCTAACACTCTGTCCTTGGGGACTCTGATTTCCACCCCTTTTTCGAACTCCAATACCATATCGCCGATCAACCGTCCGATCTGGACTGGGTTGCCATCGAAACACATGTCGGCTACTCCACCATACACGTAACCTTTTTTAAGCCTTGGACCTACCAGTCGTACCACTTCGTCCCTCACCTTGTTATAGGCCTCATCCACCAAGTAAGTGAACTCGGAACCCGAATCAATCATGGTTTGACCCGATCCGCCTGCGTCGGGTCGGAAAACGTGCATGGGAATTGCCAGTTTTTTGGCTCCCATCTTTATCCCTAGCATGGGGAGAGTATAAGCCAAAGGATCCATATTAGGCATGGTCCGGCTTTGAGGGAAAGCCAAAAGGTTAATATACTGAAACCCGTGGGAATTCGGGTTTTGACCCAGATAAAACGATCCTGTCGGCGAAACCCCAGGTTTCGTCCGGTGAGTCGGCACGCAGTAGGAAAACTTGGAGATTTTGGACTGGGAAGCGAAAGAGAACCGCCCAAGGTTCATCCCCAAAATACCCTTGTCTTCACTGGAATCCGTGGCGCAACCAAGGATCAAAGGAGGGGTGCTTTGGGAACGTGAAAAAGTGATCTTTTCTCTCACCAAGTTACCCTCGGCAAGTGTTCCGTCGGCGTAAAAGTACGAATAGTGACACAAACGGTTCTGGTCGCAGGAAGTAGGGAGGGTAAAATCGGGAATCCGTGGCTTGCAAAGAGGATGGTTACATGGCAAAACAGAGAAAGAAGAAGAAAGAGAAGGATCAAACGACGCCGTAGGAGGCGGCTTTTTAGCAAGCTTCTTATGACACTGAATCCACGACAGTTGACTCCCAGTGTCCAACACCATCTGCTGAGTCTGCGGCGGAGTACCAATCGGCAAAGCCACGATCAACGCCATTGAATACTTGAACGTGGTTTTATAATTATAAGAACCCGAGTTTGGCCTTGCCAAACGCCTTGTACCATGCTTGCTGGCCCCTGCAACTAAAGAAGAAGACAGGGTCTGAACTTTAACATCAGGAGAGATACGGAGAGAAGTAAGAGGAAAAGAGAAGGAAAGGGTGTCGTTCAGGTTTTGAGTTGGAGAGGAAAGGGAAGCGATGAAGTGAAGGAAGAGGAAGAGAAAGGGAAGGAAAGGGAGATGGTAGAAAAGAAGAGCCATTGGATTGTTGCTAGTAGCAGAAAGAGAGGGGGTGGTGGGTGGTGGGTAGAATGCAGGAGAGAGTGGGGTTGTATTTATATATGGGAAAGAAGGGGACAGTAATGGCTACAGGCTATGCCCTACAGAGGAGGAAAGAGACAATTCAAAAACAATGAAAAATATAAGCTACAGTAAAGCGTACGCGTTTTCTTAATTTAGCGGTTAGATCTTCTAATGGTTCATAATTAAAATGGTGGCCACCAATTTTTATGATAATCAATAATAGGCACACACCCATCCTTTGTATGCATGTTGCAAGTGAAAATTTTATCATCTCATCCAATCTGGGTATAATCGTATTTTCTCTTTCTAAGGTATATTAATTTTTGTAAATTATTACCTTTTTAAAACTTACCTATTTTTATTATTAAAAACTGATCTCTATATGTCAACATTAGGTGTCACGTGTAACTGTTTTATTATTTTATCAACTATACTAATTTTAATAGTACAAATGGATGAAAATTTTAATAGAAATGATCAATTTGCTCTATAATCTAACATATAGGGACTAATTTACACATTTTTTAATAAAGAGAGCAAAATGCAATCTAACTTTTACCATCAAAGTTATTATTCATACTTCATGTTTGACATGTCTTAAATAAGTTTTTGGGTAAACTACACTATTAGCCACTATATTATGGGTATATTTTTATTTTGATCACTTAACTAAAAACAATTACAATTTGGTCAGTGAATTATTCAAAAATTTTCATTTAAGTCATTGAGATGCTAAATTAATGCTATATGGCTTTCTATGTTCGCATTGCTTGTACCAATCGAAAATTCTCTTCCCCCTTCTATTCTACAATTTATTTTTCATGAAATAGCTTTGAACGAGTACGAACCAAAATTCAAACAAATTCTTTCTTCGACCTCTGACACTAGCCATTAGATCGATTTGGATCTAAGGTATATTCTTTTACTCGTCAATAGATACTAATCCATTGTACCAACCGTAACATCATCGCCTGAAATTCATTGACAGAACTTTTTTTAATAACCAAAACGAACTAATGTTTTTGATTTTGGAAATAATGAATGAAATAAATATATTGCGTAGTTTTTCTAACAAAATGTAAGTAACAACATTAAATTTCAACTGAAAACTTTTATGACACTAGAAATATGTGCAGATGAATTTATGCAATATCGTACCTTCGCAAGAAAAATATCTTGGAGCTTGGAGCTAAATTATTAAAATTTCTGCTTCAGACATATGTGGGGTTATTCCATTAGTTGCAATGCTCTTTCATCGGTCCCTTCTATTATATTTTTATTATATTTTATATTTCAATGATATTAATTTTTATTTTAATTCTATAAAGTTATATTAAGCTTGGAATTCTACATGGTTTTATATTTGATGTTCTTATCAATTTCATATAATTACAGGGTTTGCTATAGTTTGGTCCATTTATGTGACTTGCTATAACCAAAAAGCTTAAAACTCTATCATATCATTTATTTATTTTAATTAAAACTTTGCTCCGCGTTATTATTAGAAGTAGGGTTAAATGTTTGATCGCATCAAATGAAAAAATTCGAGTCAGTCGAGTCGACGAGTCTTATTTTATTATTCTAATTCGATTTGAAATTTTTTCGAACCGAGTCGAGTAAAATGAAATTCAATTCGAATTGAATCAAGTGAAATTGTTCGAGTTAAATTAAAATATTAGAGTATATAAATTTGAAACCATATATATTTGAAAACATTTTCAAAGCAAAATAAGAACAAAAAAATTTAAGAACTTTAGTATGATAAACTTGAATCATTAATTTATTTATTTAGGTCCCAAAACTATTATTTTAGAAAAAATTAAATTTTATCTTTCTTTACATATTCTTTAGAATTTTTAATATTTTTATAAATATTTGAATTTTTTTGTAATTTTGTTGAGAGAGACGAATTTGTTCATTTTCAAATTTGTCAGGAATCAAAGGGATATTTACACCTATCTGTTATGCAAAATATTAGAATATTGTAAAATTCAACTGAACTTGAACGCCAAACTCGAATTACTTATTCGAGTTGACTCGAAAAATCGAATAACTCATTTCGATTAACTCAAAATTCTCAAAAATTGAGAATTTGAACTTTGGTATGTATTCTCAAAACTTTGGCATAAAAAAAAAGTAAATATTAAGTTATAGTATTAAAATGTTATAATGATATTCAATTATTGGTTTTAAATATGAACATGGTTGGTTGTTAGATATGCAAAATATGTTTGGGTTTATGAATGGATAATATTGTCTTGAAAACAAAATAGACTGTACTTGCACCTGTGACAAACATAATTACAGAAATTACCAATCAGATTTAAAATGTTTAGTACAAAATCTCAGAAATTACTTGCTTTTTAACATTCATTTGACATACTAATTCTGAACGATTATTTGTAATAATTTTCCTTTGTTTTTCTTTCTTGTTTTATGTATGTTTAAGAAAATCTTGAATTACAATTATGTTTTTCTTTGTTTAGGCATTAATATTATAGCAGTAAGATCATTTGTAGCAATTATTAAGTAAATTCAGGGTTAGATCTTCTTATGATTCTTAATTAAAACAGTGGCCTCCAAGAATTTCATTCATGGATGAACAAGAAAAAGAAAGAGAAGAACCAAAAAATAAAAGAACATATTATCTCAAGACCTTGTTGGTTGCGTTCAGTCAGTACCTAGCGTCACCTATCATCGAGAAAATGACATCCATGGCTGATACCAAACCTTATGACAATCATCAGCCACCAATAACAATCCTCTAGTGCGTTGACATGGGAATTGGTTTCTTTACAAGGAGGGTTTTTTTTTTTTTTTTGGAGAGAAGAGACATTGCAATTAAGGGAACGAGATGTATCAGAAAAAGATGGCAAGGAAGATTGAAGCAAATCCGGTAACGCTAAGCACAATGATAGATGATGGTTGGTTAGATGGAGAAAGGGAAATGTGACTAACGATAAGACTAAACAAAGAAAACAAGTTGAGGGATAGAATGCCAAAAGTGTCAAATGTTCCTTCACCCAGTTGTGAAAAAGCTTTATTTATAGTGTTTCAAGAATTAGAATTGCAAATAATTAATGAGAATAATGATAGATATTTTTCAATTACAAATGCATTAATGGTTCTTTCTATTATAAAAGGATTTTGTAGATGATAGTAAATAGTGAATAAGAATTCATCATGTTTTTGAAATAAGGTAAAAGCAATTAATATTACTGGAAAAGGTTAACAAGAAAATCTTTTAACTACCTTTATATCTGATCCACCATATCTAGCTCTTCGGAACACCCCAAGAGTGAAGATAAGCCAAGAAACCTACCATATTTTAGGGGGTTACTTCCACTTCTACTTTGGTGAAGTTGAAACATGTGAAACATCTTTCACAAAGCATCTCTTAAAACATAATATGATGGTTATTCTTGGATGAGAGTAGTTCCTAAATAATAGTTATTTTGACTTGTTTCAAACGTGAGTTGCTCTCAATATAGTTGTTCTCAATGTAGATGTTGTTCCGAACAAGAGATATTATATGGTGATGCTTTTCTTAGTAGAGCTTGTTCTGAATAATGACTCTTTTGGAAAAACACAATTGTTCTAAATACAAGCTATTCTAAACAATGGTTGTTTAAAACGTAATTATTCTTGAAACAACTCTATTCTAAACAAGACATGCTCCGAACTTTAGTTGTTCTCAACATGACTTGTTTTGAAATAACAACTACACCGGATGACAGTTGTTCTAACTAAAATTCTGTTATGAATATAGTTATTATTGAACAACTATTCTAAAAAAGAGTTGTTTCTCTGGAAGAAATATTAAGTGAAATGACGATGCTAGTTGTTCTACGATTGGTTGCACACTTTTCTGAAATATAATATTATTTATCTTAATGAAGAGATAAAATGTTAGTACCCAAAGCTAAGTATCTACAAGTATCGATTAAGTGCATCAAAAGCTCAAACAAGCTAAGCTAAAAAAGAAAAGCCCAAACAAAATGAAAAGGACAACATCAAACATCTTTAGAGGCAAATACCCTTCTTGAATATCATCAAAGATGGCCTAAGTCCAAACCCCGTGCCATTCAAGATCAAAAATAACATAGAGGTCTCAAACCACAAAGCAGTCCCTACTCCCGTGAATGTCCACTAGGAAACCAATGATGAAACTCAAAATAAAAAAAACCTAAAAAAATGGATTGAAGAAAAGCAAAACTTGGCAAACCTTAGAACCAATGGATGCCAAATCTCTAAGAAAATGATGAAATTGAAGGTCGTAAGTCGAAGAGGAAAGCCTTCTTAATCAAATTGTTTGGAAATGTGTTCATATTATAGTAAACATCTAATTGTTTTCTATATATGTATATTTGAATGGTGAATAAATTAAGTTAATTTCACATTTCACTATTATATCTTTTGTGTTTTTGTCTTTAATGTTTTGCATACATAGCGAAATTATGACAAGCAAATATTAGCTCATTGATTGTCTAAGTTCAAACTGATGATAAGTGACACCGTAAGAACGTTTATGTTTCGAGAAAGACAACTTACTTCAGTAGATAATCTAAACGAGTCCCTAATCCCTTAAAATAATTAAAGTGAACATTTGATTCAAATACTTAAAATGATTATTACGTCGTCTACAATTCCAATTAAAGAGATGATTAGTCTTGGCTATCGAAGCAGTTGATTGCACAAGTAGAGACATAGATGTACTCATTAGAAGAATGATATATTGGACTGGACCCAAGTTGAATTAATTCTGAATTCATTTGTGAATAAATTCACTTGTGACGTTCATGGTGTGACTTACCTAAATCCTGAGTTAGTCACTAACCATGCATATGTAACTCATATGCTTTGATATAAGTGGAGGCTTATGCTCTAAAGATGATCGAGCCGATAGCCGGTATGTTGGGTACATGACTTGTGTATGTCATGGCTTTACTAGCAACAATGGAATTCATAGCTCAATTAAAGAGTTAACAATATCCTCTCATTAGCATTGTGTGGATTGATAAATATGGAATGTGGCCACGAGTTGCTTGTTCTTGAACCAGCAATTTATCACAGTCATTAATTGACAATAGTCATATTAATCATTAAGAAAACACAATGGTGACAACGAGATAAAATAGGATTGTATTGAGTGAACTAATTTAACTTAAAGGAATCAAGATGTAACTGACTGGACTGACAGTACATCAGATAAGACCCAAGCAAAATAGATCCTAAATCTGTTTATGGATTTATTCACTTGTGACGTTCATAGTGTGTCATACCTAAATTTTGAGTGGATGACACACTATGTATACGTGGCTCGTAAACTTTGATGTAAGTAAAAGCCCGAGTTCAAATAGATAAAGGAATCGAAAGCTGGTGCGTTAGGTGTACGACTTCTATAGTATGTAGCGTCATTCACAACAGTGGAATTCATAGACCAAATATGAGTAAATGATATACTCTCATTGGCATTATATGGTTAATGAAAAGTAAACGTGGCCATGGGTTGTCCGTCTTTGTGATGGATGACTTGATCATTATTTAATAGTGATTGACTTTTCATGAAAAAAGATGTAATGGTTACCATGAGATAAAATATGATCATATTGGGAGAACATATACTATCCCAAAGAGATTAAGGATATCCTATGAAGGTAACACACTTATGACAAGTTCGTTGGACGGACATTGAGTAGTTGCTTTCATAATGGTATGTTGTTGGGGAGAGCTTAGTCACGATACTATAGTGGAATGACTTCATAAATAAATGAGTTCATAATTAATTGACGAAAAATCAGAACTTAATTATAAATAATTTGAGCCTCAACTACATATGTCCAATCGGTCCCTCCACTAGGTCGTTAAAACCATAAATGAATTGCATGTTTGAATAAAAATGAATTGAATGAATAGGAAAAGAGAAATGGGAAACATTCAGGAAGGATTATGGTTTTCTCCGAAATGGAGAAATGTAATCATTTGAAAATGAATATAGATTTCCAAAAATGAAAATGGAAACGGAAACGATTCATTGTAATCCTATATGGATTGCTTAAAAAATGATCGAAGAAATGATTTTATGTTTTTGGACTGTTTTGAAACCTGAAAATGAAAATAAGTCATTCAGTCATATTGAACATGCTGAGTTGTGAAATATTGAACATATTTTTCTCGAAATTTTATTAGGGTTAAAATTATCAAAATTTTACCAAGAGTAAATTAGTCAAAATTTTGTTGGAGGTAAAATAGAGATGAGAAAATTGTTTTATATATAAATAATAAATTTTATTTTGAAAAATAGAAAAACTGAATCGGGATGAATTACATTATAGAGAATTGGGTCAAAAAGGTCTAAGAAATACTCGTAATTAGACCTAATATGATAAAGGCCCAAAAAAACCCCATAGACATGAAGGGGGAGACAACCCTAGTAAGAATATTAGTCTGTGTTGTCCATCCTAGTCCTATTCTAAGTAGGATATTATTTTTCTATTGGAAATAAATCACTACAACTCAACAAGGGTTCTACCTTCTCTTCCTATAAATAGATGACACCGGTAGAGCTATTAACACAATTTTAAAAGATTGTTATTCTGCCGAAAAATAGAGAGAATTTATTCTCAACTATTACATATATTTTTTTGAAATAATAATTCTACTGGTTTCTATTAAAAAGAGAGAATTTTCGTTTTCACACTAAAAAGATAATTTTTGTTTTCACCCTAAAAAGAGAATTTTTGTTTTCACCCTAAAAAGAGAGAAAACTTTTTCTAGTTCTGTGTTTCAATTCAATTGGTTCAAACTCGCACTTGAAGCAGTTCGTGGAACGAGAATAACATAAAAGATCGTTTGGTTGAAATCTATGAACAAAGAACGTCTGCTAACCCAAAAACATAGGTACGAATTCGGTTAAGGTTTATTGCTATAAATATCACAAATTGGGTCGGTTTTCAAAATTTTAATTTTTCACTGTGCAAAAAAACTATTTTCAAATCGTGATTTTTCCAACATTTTGCTTTTAGCCCTGTTGCACCCCGATTTTCCAACACAAATCCCTCTCAAAGTCTAAGAGAATGAGAAATGAGCCAACTAAAATGGTAGTAAGAAGAGCGAAAGTGAATTAAGGGGTTTTTATTTTCGCTGGAGAGAGAGAATAAGGTATCCAACGGTCACCATTTTTTTTATCAATAAGAAATCATTTTGTTGATATGAAAAGCACAATAAGAGGCCAAACGACCCTTATTGTATAAGAACAATAAGCCTTAAGTTAAACATATCAAGAAAATGATATGTGCGTCTAACCTAAGGTCATGCCATACCAAACAAACAGGGATAAAAGCAAAATGAAGCAAAGCCTTGAGGAGTCGAAGCCTAGGATCTCCTAATCATCAAAAGGTGTTAGCCTCCAGATTGTTCCCAAAATGGAGCATTGAAAACTTAATAAACCAAGCCTAAGCTGTTGAGCCTTCACATCCTAAGAAAATATAGACAACAAAGATGACAAAAAAAAATGCCATGAGAAACAAAGCAAAATGCCTTAACAAAAAAACCCTCTTAGTCAGGAAATGATGGCTAAATGAAGGCCACACTAAAACTATTCTCTGAAAAAAGGTCGAATCTAGAAAAATGAGGAAAGCAAAATAAGATGGGGAAATGAGAGGTGTGGGAAGAGGAAGAGTTGGGAAAGAGAAGGTGTAAGGGATGAAATGGCTAGCTAGCTAGCTACGAAGTTGCCACTAGCTATTGATTGATCAAGAAACCACTAGTGACAAGAAAGGGAGGGAGGGGGAGGAAAATTTGTGAGGGATGGTATGAAAGAAAATATATGAAAAGAAAGGAGAAAAGGTAAGGAGGAAATCGTTGACAAAAGAAGGGTTGCCATCGGTCATCAGTTGACTAAAAACTTAGATTCAACTATACACTAGTGACAAGACATCAACAACCATTAAAAAAGAAGGTAGCCATGAAAAGGGAAACAAAGAAGGTGGAAAGAAAATAGAGAAAAAGGAAAACGATTGAAAGAAAATGCACTAATGAGAGAAATAAGGAAAGAAGAGGGAGAGGATCGACACTGACATTAAAGTTGATGGCCGGCTGATTGGTTAATGCGGGGAAAGTTTAGGAAAAAATATGGATTTTGTTAGAAAGAGTTTAAGGTTTTAGGAGAAATATGAATAATATGTTCACACCTATGGTGGCCAACATTTTTGTGATTTTCTATACATGAATTATTTCAAGCATTAGCTTTCTTGAAAATATCTTTGAAGCTTTGAGCTAAAATCATTAATCATGCTTCAAAACTTATCTTAAGGTTGTTATATTCAAAAGAAAAAATTTATTATACTAAAAATTAAAAAAAAGAAAAAGAAAAAAACATGTTAACTTTGTTGATAAATTTTATTTACATCGTGCCTTTTTATTATTAGAATAAAAGACATGTATGCTCTTGAGAGTTTTTTTACATAAGCAATACAAAAATTATGAAAAAGGGGTACATTGTAGATTATTTACGTAAATGCTATGTTTTTTACAATAAATTTAGATGCCATCGATAGATAACACTTGCCTCAAAAGCAACCCATTATCGCCCAATCATTCTATGTGGAAAAAAAAATATTTTTTATGTGGTGCCGCCACATTTTTAGGCAATACTAAAAAGCTACAGATTTCTCTTAAGTACTGAACAAATATCATAGGAATACAATTTTTTTTTTAAAGTGGTGTTGCCTGACACATTGACGGCACCGATTCAAATTATAAAAAAAAATAAAGGGTTAAAGGGCTTTGGGGGATGGGTTGTCGTGACCAATTGATTTGTTACATCAAGTGTCAGGTCAGTTCCGCAAGTCAATCGGTCACGACAGTCCATCCCCTAAAGCCCCCTAAACCTTTCTTTTTTAACAAGCCAGCTTTTTTTTACTCCAATTTTTTTTATATATAATTTGATTTGGTGCTGCCAATGTGTCAGACAACACCATTTTAGAATTTTTTTTTTGTATTCTTACAGTATTTGTTTAATATTTAAAGGAAACTCATATTTTTTAGGTGTTGCTCGACAATGTGGTGGTACCACTTAAAAAATAGTTTTTTTTCTCTTGGAATGATCGAGTGATGAAGGGGTTGTTTTCAAGGCTGGTGCTTCCTAACAAAACATAGTCTTTTAATATTTTTTTAAAAAAAATAGATTTTTTTTTCTCCTGAAATGATTGAGTGATGAAGGGGTTGTTTTCGAGGCTGGTGCTTCCTAACACATTGATGATTTTTAATTTACTGTACAAAACATATTATTTACGTAATTAACCTACAACTTGTCTCATTTTCGTAATTAATTTTTTTATATAAAAAAACCATGCTTTAGAGGTTTGATGTAAAATAAATTTACCTATATAATTCAACAATATAATATAGTGTAAAAATCTATATTTTGATTCTTTTAATAAACCAAATGGCAGATGTCCATACTTAATTGATCAGAGGTCACATCATAACTAATGTTTAACATTGTTAACACTTAGTAAACGACTTGATAATATTAAAGGAGAAGTACCAAGTTGACAAATTTAATGAGTTTTAGACACCATTCATAATATTAACCCATTACATTATTAATTTTTTATTTAAAGTGTTGTTTGATAAATTAAAAATTAAATATTGAAAAAATTAGTGTTGCAAAATTAAATATTAAAAGTTTAAGTACTGAATTTAAATTATAAATTTGTTTGATATATTATTTAGAATTAACTAGGAATACAATTAGATTTTTGATATATTTTTTAAAATTATAAAATAAAATATTTTATAATTTACACTTAATTTTAAACATTTCATTATATTCTAAACAAAAATCAAAATTTAAACGTTTATAAAAATATAATATTAAAATAAATATCCATTTACTTTTTTACAAAAAATTCTATCAAATTATTTTTATTTTGGATTATTGAACATGCATAAAAAAAGTTAAATGAATAAAAATATTAACTTTCAATTTATTTAACTTTTCAAAATTTTATGAAATAAGACCTGAGTTTTATTTATTCAAAAGATAAGTTAAGATTTAGAAATCTATTTAAGTATTATTATCTAAAAATTTATCCACGTTTTTTTATATTTCAATTTGTTAAAAAATATTTTTTCCAAAATATATTCTAACTAATTATTTATTCAAAAGGATAATTATGCATAAAAATGATTATTAAATTTCCTCAAGGGCCCAGCAGACCCTACCTGTTCTAAAAAAACATTTTTTAATAGTGGAAAAGGACTATCTAACTCATTGAAGTGAGTTCAAATTTCAAACTTTTTCTTTTGAATAATTTTATGGGTAAATTATAAAAATAGTCATTTTTATTTGCTTCAGATTATATTTTAGTCACTTATGTTTAAAATTTTACGTTTAGTCACTTATGTTATCGTTTTGTTACAAAGTGATCACTCTACCGTTAAGCTTCGTTGCCTCCCTAATGGCGGTCCTACGTGGCAGTCCAAATTAATTAAAAACCTATTTTCATCCTAGCAACTGGACATCCAAGTTGGCATTTAAAACCCATTTAGACTGCCACATAGGACTGTCATTAGGGAGGTAACAGTAGAGTGACCACTTCATAATAAAATGATAACGTAAATAGCTAAAATGTAACATTTTAAACATAAGTGACTAAAATGTAATCTGAGGCAAACAAAATAATTATTTTTGTAGTTTACCCTAATTTTATTATAGATACTGATTATATATGTTTTTTTATACAATGTTTAAAACTATGTATAGCTCCTCCTAACCCATAAGCATGATAATAATACGCTTCAAAACACTCGAATTTACTATTTAAAATTTAAACTTAAATGTAAAAGAAGTTTCAAAAGAGAAAGAAAAAAAAAAGAGATTGGGTGGGCTCAGCACCTAAGCTAGGTTGATATCAAGTTGATAAAAGAAAAAAGAAAGGGAGTTGTGTGATTAGCTGGCCGCCTACTTTTTCTTTCAACGCTTGTCTATTCTTAGGATTTGTTTCCTGCACGGCAGGGGTCAATATGTCTTATCACAGTTGACGAATTTAATTAATGTATCCTTATTATATTTAAATAATAATATCCTAATTGATTATGTGTTTATGTAGATTATGTTGTAATAATTTGTTATAAAAAGATTTATTTAAGTTGTCAATATCGCTGTCATATAATTTTTTTATCTGTATCATCTGTATTAATCGAAAATTTTTCTTTTACAGTTTAATTTTTTTATGAAACAACTTTAAATGTTACGAATCTGGGAACAAAAATCTAAAAAGTTTTCTTCTTCGATCATCAAATCGACTTAGATTTAAAGTATGTTCTTCTACCTGTCGATGGATACTGATCCATCATACTAATCATCGAATTATTACTTGGAGTTGAATGACAATCTAGTGACTAAAATGAAAGCATGACTATTTTATAACCTTTTGAAATTGTATGACTAAAATGGAAACTTCCTATGTCCTCATTCGTTTTAGGGCTTGAGATCAATTTTGTTTAAGTCCGAATTGTGACAACTTCAAAATTTAAACTTGATCAAATGCATGGGGAATAAATCTATTCTCACTTATTCCAACCACTTGTTAGTGAGAGAGTTCTTTTTATATAAGAGTGGAGCTACAAAAATAAAATATTAAATTAACAAAAAAATTAACACTATTGGTTTAAACACCTAATAGATTTGACACTTAAAATTTTTTATTTAAATTCTTCGTATTCTATTTTTCTTAGCAATATGGGATTTCTAATAACACTTCCATTGCGTTTCATACACTTCTAACCTCCACTAATGTCTCTCTATTAGCAAAAACGCTTCATATCCAAATCAAACTCAAAGAGAAATTTCAACACACTTAGGATGAGTTTGGATGGACAATTGGATACGGTGTGGTGCGTTTAGTTTACTTTTTTTTATCTCACACTACAGTATTACTACAGTATCAATCTTACCGCCAGTGTTATTTTTACGCTAACTAAAAATAAATGCACCACCCATCTAAATCTACCATTGAATAAAACCCAAACAACTTCATCCATGAAAACTAGAAAGAATCTAAGTAGATTTTATCATTGGTATAACATTATATTATGAGTATATTCAATTTAATTAAAAAAATTATTATAAATCAATTTATTTTACAAGATAATAAATTTAATTTTTGTTGGGAAGTTTTCTTCTGAAATGTAAAATTCACTTTAAACGTTCATATAGAATTATATATTAAAAAATAATAATGGATCCAACTGTCTAAGAAAAGCACAAAAGACAGAACACTAAAACCAAGTTAAGACAAATGTTGTTTCAATTAGTTTTGGTATTAATGAAAGGCATGCATGCATGACTCAGCACAAGACGACAAAGTTGTATTTATTTATTTGGGGGAATATTTGTCACCAAATTCTGAACATTTGACAAAATTTTGTAGATTTAGGTCACTTGGCACTTTCACATCACTAATTTATGTTTAATTGAAGAATCTTTATTAATTAAATCTTCAATTATTATTCATCAACGTGATTAAAGTGGATTAGGTTTTCGAGTAAATACAAAATAACTAAGGGACAAACCGTTTCTTATCCTCGTCACCCTCCAGGGGCTTTTAATTGGATAACGTATCAAATATTTAAAAGCCAACTGGTGGTCACTAAGCTCTAGTACGAGTATACATCATATGGAAGCAAGTCAAGTTGAACACCAAAGGTTGGGTAAAAAAATTGGTCCGAATACTAATTTGAAGTAGACTAGGTTATAAGTCGGGTTATTGGTCTAGGTTGGTTTGAAAAGTAGAAGGATTTGAATAAAAATATAGGCCTAAAAAATAGACTTGGATAAAAGAAATAAGGTCTGTTTAAATAACAGGTCAGGCTTCGGGTAAGATTTTTTTGACTTGGCCCGACCCAACTCGAATTTGAAAAAAAAAAAAGCTGTTGTTTAGTGTTGTTTGCTACCATTTCGCCATTATATTACTACTATTTTGTTGTTATGATTTGGATATTATATAATTTTTGTTTTATTGATAATTTTGCTATTTGCTTGTTAAGTTACAATTATGTTAGTGTTGTTTAAGTATAAAAACTTTTTTTATATGTATTTTCAATTTGTTGGGAAACATTTATTTTAATGTTTTTAGTTTATTTGATGTATTATATTTTTTAAATTTATTTTTATATAAAAAATAATCTAAAAAATTAATACAGGCATGCTAGGCTAGACTCGAGTTTAGCATTTTTATTCGAGCTAAGTTTGGGCAAAATTTTAAATCCATTTTTCGGGCTGAGGTAGAAAACATGACTGATTTTTTGCATTGACTTAGCCCGACCCATTAACAGTTCTAATTTGAACAAAAAGGTTGAATCAATTTTTGAATGGATCTTTTGAAATAAAAAAAAAATTGAATTGAGATCAAAATTTTGTCAAATAAAAAATTAACGATATTTTAATTGTTATAAATTTTTAATAACTCATTTAATTGAAATTCGATAATTAAATTGAAAATCAACAATATCATCGATTCAACTATTGATCCTGTTCAACCCAACCATTGTAAAATAGTCTTCAAAAGGCATACAAAAGCTTTCTTTATTCTACCATAGGCCACTCAAACAATGATCATGTCTTCCCTCAAACCTTAATAGTTAAGCACAAATATATGTGGAAACGGTAACAATGTCGATCACAAATATACTGTCAGTAATAGTAGTTAATTATTTTATTACAAGTGTCTTTTTGAAAAATTAAACAATTGATCATAAAATGTATTTTTTTTCCTAAAGATAGAATCGAACTTCTAATCACATGATTTTACAAATTTACCCTTATCACCATTTCCAGAACACTACTATCATTAGCCTTAAAATTCCACGCTCCCTTGAGCAGCTGAGCTCCGGCCTCTAGTTCATTTCCCCGTCACGCAACTATTTGTACGTAAGGATGGAAAAAAAATCGTGAAATTGATTTGAATTCAATAGTATTTGGATTGTTTTTTTTATTTTATTTATAAGTTAGTAATAATTAGTTTAATTTAATTTTTATTTAAATAATAATTAAATTTAATTTTTATGATATAAAATAAATATTTTATATTTAAAATAATAAAATTACTTAAAAAATACCATATCAAAATATTTTTCAAAAGATATTATAGTATTTGGTACACTTGACGGTGTACTTTTTTTTATTTCACAAGCAGTATTAAAAATTAACGTGTCTCCTTTTTTAAATATTTATTTTTTAATATTTTATTATGCCCATATAAGACAATTGTCAACCTTTAACCCTGTTTGTAGTGTCTAAAAACCTCATTAGCGTCTACCAATTAATTTCTCTAAAATTATTGATTATTTTTTGTTTACTTGAAAATTATTGTTTTTAAAAATATACGTGAAAATAGACCTTAAAACTCTACCAAATAAGTTAAAAATTCATAAAATAATTTCATCAAAATAAACTCTAAAACCCAAATTTAATAACTCAACCAATTCTATCTTTAAGCCAACTAAAGTTACTTTCGCCTAGCTTTATTTAGTCTTAGCTCGATTGACATCGGTATTATTGTCAAGGTAGGAGGACGTGAGTTTGAGTGTACTGAAATGCATTGTCCTCCTAATTAAGGATTAAAGAGATACTATGAATAATTTTAAGCATTATATAAAACAAAATTACTTTCGCCTACTTTATCCGCTTTACACTGCACACCCTTTTACATTAATTTGTATCACCACCACTATATCCCTAACATTGTACAAGAAACCTCTTTCTCCATCGTTATAAGTCACCGATACGGAAGGGATCTTTAAAATTTGTGCCTTTCGTAACAACTAACAAGGGAGAAATAAAATTTTTTTAAGGGTAGAAATTAAATTATATATTTTTATGAGAGTTATAATGTAATTTTATTAATATATTAGTTTATATCTTTTATATTTTTTAAAAAGATTATATCAAAATTTTACATTTTTAAGGGATCAAACTATAATTTTACTATGTATTAACTTAAAATTTTATAAATTTTGAGAGATCTAAAGCAACAATTTTTCATTTTAAAGGGCCAATGCCCATGTTCGCACTCTCCCTTCACCCCTGTTTTGTAATCACATTTAGAGCAAGTGTTCGATTGAATCGAGTGAAAAAGTTTCGAGTTAATCGAGTTGGCGATTCCTATCTTATCATCCTAAGTTGAGTAAAATACAATTTTAGTTGAGTTGAATCGAGTGAAATAATTTGAGTTAAATTAAAAAAATTTAAATATGTCAAATTAAAATTTTGTTACCTTATAACTAATTCTATGTTAAAGCACATACTTTTCAAAGCAAAATAAGAAAAAAAAAAGAGATACTTTAGTATGATAAACTTGAATAATTAATTAACTTATTTAGGTCCTAAAATTATTATTTTAGAAAAAATTAAATTTCTTTATATATTCTTTATAATTTATAATTTTTTAATTTTTTAAAATATATAAATTTCAGAATTTTTATAAATATTTTTAATTTTAAAATTATTTTGTAAGTTTTATTGAGAGAGACCAAATTGCTCATTTTAAAATTGATAGGGACCAAATGGGTATTTATATCAATTTGTTATTCAAATTATTTAGGTTATTCGATTCGTAAAATTTAACTCAACTCGAACTCGAATTACTTATTTGTGTTGACTCGAATTACTTATTTGTGTTGACTCGAATAACTCGATTCGATTAACTTGAAATTTGAAATTTTTTGATTTTTGAATCGAATCATATTTTACTCACCCTTAACCTCATTAATATTAAATCATGGATGAAAAAATTATATAACAAATATATTTATAAAAAATTATTTAAGAATTAAATGAAGTTTTAGAAATGGTAAAAATATTAAAAATTACGAATTTTTGAGTTCGAATATTATGAAACACAATTTTCTAGATTTCAAATGATTTGATATGGCAAAAATATCTTGATAACAATTTCTATCATTTTATGAAAGGAAAGTTTTTCGGTAATTTCTCAATTAAGTTGAGACCCGGTTGAAGGGTGACATTCACTATTTTTAGAATCGAATCAGATTGGCTGATTGAAATAGTTGGACCGAGAACCGACCGAGGCATTGATTCAAAATAATGGGTCAGACTAGTTAACCAATGAATTGACTGAACTGGTCCGACCAGTTGATTGAACCGAAAGTCAAATAAGTTGAAATGATTTTCTCTAATTTAAAAAAATATTTTTAAATAATTTATTTTATCAAATCAGTTAGATTGATCAAATCAGAAGTCAATAATTTAATCGGTTCGATCACTATCCAATTCTAAAAACTTTTGTCACACTAATTCAATAAGTACCTTAAATACATATAGTATAGGTATATGTAATTAAGTAAATTGATGAAAGTCATGTGTTACATATATTCAACATTAATAGGTATATTGATAAAGTCATGTAAATTATATTTAATATTTAAAGTATGATTAAAAATATACATTTAATTTTGGTTGGTAGATTGATCCAATTATTCATCCTTAATGATTAATGTATGACTGAGGGTTAATCTCTTAATGTTTCAGTAAAAGCTAGCTGCAATGGAAATGGGCCCAACGCCCAAAACAATATACAAACCATAAACCCAAGGCTTGACTCAACAAACCATCCGAAGTAAATAGTTGGACCATTCTGAACTCTCCTTACTATTATTTTTTGAACAATCTCATTATAGATTCTGATTATGTCTATTCTTTTTTGACACAATACTTAGAAGTATCTATAGTTTCTCCCCAACCCATAAATAGGAGCATAATATGCTTCAACACACTCGAACTCACATATTTCTACATTGACAACAATGCTCATTCCGATTAAACTAAGACTTTACACCTTTTCTGTTAGCCAAGTTGGCTAATAATACAAACAATTTATGGAAAATATAAGTTTGATAGAGGAAAATTAAGTTTCATTATTAGTCTATATATGGAATGCTATAATAGTGAGTAACTGAAACTTTAATTACATTAAAAAAGGATTAGTAACAATAATTCCTTGTTTTTTTCTTGTGATTAAATACAAATTAGCCACTGCAATATCAACATACCACTCTCTCCTCTCTCGAGGTCTAAATTGAAAACATCCCCAAAAATTTTAAACATCAAACAAAATCTGGTCCTTCATTTACACCTCGATTCCATCGATGTTTATCACCAAACTTTCTTATCAAATTAAACACTGAAAAATCAGACTCTTCTCTGCCCTCACCATTCAATGCAAGCTACCATGAGTGATTCCTCCAACTTTGTTAGCCAGGTACGGTAAAGTACTAAAATAATTTTCTGTTTAAGTTCATAAGTTTGAGATAACTCATTAGTGGTTGCGATAATTGAAATGTTTTTGGTTATAATTCAAGCACACCATGAGTAGTAGGGGAAAGTTGAGTCAGTCACATTCAACTAATAATTATAAATCTATGTCATTCAGATGTTTAAAATTATATTAAGGTTAAAATATGTTGTTATTCCTTATATTTACAAAATTTGAGATTTAAATCCTCTTGCTATCAATAAAATTGTAAGTAGTTTCTACCAAAATTTGTCAAATTGAATTTTTGATTTCACGTGGCATATGATTGACAAATTTTGATAAAAACTACCAACGACGATAATGATTAAACTAGCAAAGACAAAAAGCTATGTGAAATTAAAATAGGAAATTAATTCTCATATTCTAATACAGTAGAGGACTAAAACCATAAATAAACTAACTATTTCTAATAAATGGTTTCTGCCAGTGATAAGTTTATTATTACAAAGCCTATACTTTCATTAAAATCTTGTTAAACAGACTTATTAGATCATAAATAAATCATAATTAAAATTATAGAACTTTTATTAATTTTATTATTCATAAAAGATAAATTACGCGTGCGAATTTACAAATTTATAAGGTTTATATAGTAATAATGTTAATTTGAGTTTAAGTGTTTAAGTTCGAGTTCTACACATGAGAAAGTTACACGTGGTCTATTAATTAGTTAATTTGAATTGAATGGTGATGCTTGAATATATGTTGTATATGGCTTTGGGTGGTGGTTTGTTAGGTTGAAGAAGAAGTTATAGAAAAGAGAAATGAAAAGCCAGAGTGGGTAGAAGCATTTCTGCAAAGAACATTCTTTGATGGATGTACACTTCACCCAATTCGAAGGAACGAAAAGAACAGATACTGTATCAACTGTGACTCATCTGCTTGCCAATATTGCTTGTCTTCCACCACTCATCGCCATCACAAGATTCTTAAAATATATCGGCATGTCTACAAGGATGTTGTCTCACTAGTTGCCATGGAGAAGTACATTGATTGTGCTGACATTCAGGTACCCCTTGATCTTCCTACTTGCTGCTACCATTTGCTTTATGCACTTTAAAAAAAAAAGAGATAATATAGATAAAGAATTATATGAGATTGTTAGGTCCTTAATGAGTTTCAAATCGATCTATTTTGATTAGAATGAATATTTTTTTAAAGTGGTTGCCGAGCAAGGTGGGTGGATTTTTTTTAGATGATGGATAAAGAATGGTTATGGTAATTGCTTGCCATACTCTACCCCGCTCTACAATGTGTTGTATAAAAACCCAATGTAATTTTTGAATGATTATGTTTAAATATTTATTTGACTATAAAAATATTAAATTTTTTTAAAAATAATTAGCAAAAATTAAATCAAAGTGAAGTGAAGTGGTGTGAGGTGGATGTTGGATGCATTCATGGGATGATAGTAATTTTTAAGATTATACATTTATAATGAAGTAGACGAATGATAAAGTAGAATATGCTAACAATGGAGCGATAATGAAATTGACAACATCTACTCTTGTCTCGGTCCATTACTATATCTAATTATGTCGCGTAGTGCTTATGCATAATCACTATTTGATAATATTATTTTTATCATTTTATTTTAGCCATATAAGTGCAATAAACGGCTGGTAATAGCATTGAATCCTCTCCCCCATTGTGGTCCGATATTGAACACTGAGACATCATGTGACATCTGCAAGAGAAGGTTAGCTGAACCAGATCTTTATCGTTATTGCTCTATTTCTTGCAAGGTACGTAATTACAATTTAGGTTTATTATTAATTAATTAATCACATTTATTTATTTATGGTAATTTGCGAATTTCAATGAGCAGGTCATAGCATTTGAGAGGAAATCAAGCGATTTAGCTCCCCCTTTTCTTTCGATCATGTCCCCTAAGAAAGCTTTGAAAGTTGAGCAACTAAAGCACAAAAGAAAAGGAAAACCTCAAAGGGCTCCCTTCTTTTAATGTCCGAAATATTCTTAACACCCAACAATTGATTTTCTTCATATATATTGTTTTGTTTTGGACAATCCCCCTCAAGTTGAGGGGGTGAAAAATATCTTTCATTTCCAACTTGGAACTAGATACTTATGCTGTTGCACACTTAGGCTCTTTGTCATTATGTCTGCAGTCTATTCTTTAGTTGAAACATGTTGGGTCTTGATCAGTCCTTGGATTTTCTCCCTAACAAAATGACAGTCGATTTCTATGTGCTTAGTTATCTCATGATAGACAGGATTTGCTGCTATTTGTAAAGCTGCCTGATTATCACAATGTAATTTTACAGCTTTTTCAACTTTAATTCATCCAAATTACTTCAGCTACTGCCACTGCCATGCTTCTATACTCTGTCTCAGCTGAAGACCTGGAAACAATGGCTTGTTTCTTTGATTTCCAAGAAATAAGTGACTTCCCAACTTGATACAGAAACTAGAAGTTTACCTTCTTGCCATAGGACATGCAGCCCAGTCTGAATCACAATAAGCCTCCATATGTAAAATGCCTTTTGCAGACAATAAAATCCTTGTCCTAGATTTTTCTTGACATATTTAACTATTCTAAGTGCTGGTTCATAGTGAGATTTCTTTGGCTGTTGCATGAACTGACTAAGATATTGCACTGAGTATGCTATATCTCGTCTTGTACCAGTTAAGTAGAGCAGCTTTCCAATCAATCTTTTATAAGCAATAACATCTTCAAGAAAGTCATCTCCTCCTATATGTAAACATTGATCATACTCCTGTGTTGTTAATCTTCTGTTTTGTTCCATTGGAGTTGACACAGGTTTAGCTCCTTCTAATCCGGCTTCTGCAATAAGTTCTACTGCATAGTTTCTCTGGCTAAGCACTATCCTTGATGAACCATGAGCAATTAAATTAAAAAATACATATTTTATTCTTTAATAAATAAAATCAGTAAACATAAGCTATGAATTTATCTATCTCAACATCTGAATTCTATAAAAATATAATCATATTGAGCTTATCAATTGAGGTTTAGATTGGTTGGTACTGTTGCTATTGTAGCAATGAGGACATGGGTTTGGACACGGTTAAGTGTGTTTTTCCTCTTTTTCAAAGGTTAGGGAGGAATTATGAGTTGCATTGGATTAAAAAAAAAACCATATTGAGCTTAAATTTTTAGGGTATCAAGTGCTAAAGAGATATTAAATACTGAACCTTTTAAATTTCAATCTATAACGCCTCTAAAATCGCTTTGCTATAAAAAAAATGGTATCAAGTTGAGATCGTACATAGTGGATTTTTTAGTAAAATGAAATAAGGTGTATAATTGATAAAAGAAAAGGTTGATGGATGCCAAAGAAAGTTGAATCAAGAAGTATTTTGTGATATATTAATTGAAGGTAGAGAATAAATCGTAAAGATGTGAAAAATTTTGGGACCCAAGTATAAATATTCAAAATTTAAGGGGTTAAAATATAAAAATGGGAAAAGTTCAAGGGCTAAAAGTGCAAATATTCTAAAGGCGAAAAGGACATAAATAGGAATATAAATTTTTACTAGGGGTAAAATGGTAATTTTGCAAGAAAAATAATGTTTGGCTAAATTACTAAAATGCCCTTGGGTGTGTAGATGAAATCTTAGCCTTTGAATTTGCTAAATTATAAAGGATGAAATATGGGCCCTCGGACTATAATCATGATGATGGTGATTTTTATATTAATTAATTATCTAAATAATATTTTAATAATAGTCTATTAAATATATTTTATCATTATTTTAATTAATAAATATTAGATAAATATGAAAGAAGTATGAAGTTCCAACGTCTATGAGAAATGGAGAAGAGATAAACTTTCTTTTTTCTACAATTTAGTCATTTTTCATAAATTCTACTTGTTTCATTCAGAAATAATGAGAATTTTCATAGCTACTAAAAGGAAAAAGTGAAGTAGAAATCCTAGAGAGTTTGATTTTTATCTTGGAAGCAAAAAGTTGGAGTTGGAGGTGAAAAAAGTAGAGAAGATAGTGAAGAGATTAAGGAGGCAAAGTGAGATTTCAAGTGTTTTCTTATGAAATTTATGTTTAGTTGAAGTAGATATACGAGAAAGTGATTTCTAGTAAAGAAATTGATTATGCCGTACTATGTTCATGAAGTGAGAAAGAAAAAGAAAGTAGTGATGGAAACATTATAGACAAAGGAGAGGAAGTGACAAAAGCGTGAAAGAATGATAAGAGAAGTAAGAAAGTGAAATCTAGCAAAAGAAAGGTACGTACTCATATGAACTCTACTTATTTTTCAAAGGATTAAATTGAAATGTGTTATAAATTAAGTGTAGTGAATGAGAATTTAATTGAAAATAATATTTAGAACTAATAAGAATTAAAGAGATTAAATTGACATATTATGAGATAGTGAAAATAAAGTTAAAATGCACATAAAAAAGTAGAAAGTGGGGCTAAATTGAATACTACTTAAAAGTGTAGTGATAAAAAAAATAAGTAATTAAACTAGTAATAAGTGACATTAAAGTATGAATGAGTGAATATGAGTAAATTCCATGAATAAATTATAAAGTGTACAAGTTAAGTGAATAGAATAGTGAAAGTGATAGTCCGGGTGCTTAATTTATTAGTACATGATATATTTGTTTGGTCTAAATAGAATAAAATATAAAAGTGAATTAAATTATAGTAAAGTAAGTATTCTTGAGAATAAATTATATGAAATATCTAGTAAGTGAATTAATTAATAAATTGTTTAATATTAAGTGAACTAGAAGCACAATTTAGTATTGAAACAAGAAATAAAATAGTGATGTTGTTGTCACCATTTTTTGATAAAACGGGGTCGACTTGGATTTTGAAAATGAAAACGAAAATGGGAGTCGCCACCGATCCTTTTTGATGGGGTGTGATCGGGTCACCTCGAAAAGTGGTTGTTTTTAATAAACAATTTAATTTTATTAAAACAACGATTTTGGTCCACGAAATTTAGAAAAAACGAGTTCGGGAGTCGGTTACGCACGAGGAAGGATTAGCACCCTCATAACGCCCAAAATTTGATACCTAGTTCATTAATTAGTGTCTTAATGTCGAAAGTTGAAAACTCAAAAATAATTTAAAATACGATCCTTTCTTATTAATATACATTTAAAAAATGTTTGAGTAAATTTGAAAATGAGTTAAATACCCGCTTATTCCAAAGTAACGAAATGTTACGCCCCGTAAGTTAGGACGCAGTAATTGAAACTTTAGAGAATAGCACGACTTTAATTTTTATTGAAGTTTCATTTCTTTTAGAAAATCAGAGGGATATTTCGCTATTTTGACTTAATGAGAAAAACCTAAACCCCGTAAGTTAGGGTTCGATTTTCTCGGATTACCAAAACACGGCATGTTACCTCATAACAAAATTTATTTCATTTAAAAAAAATTAAAAGGATTCTTTGCTATTTAGGTTTAGCGAGAAAATCGAAACCCCGTAAGTTAGGGTACGATCTCCCAAATCACTAAAATGCAAAGCTATTGCCTTATTGAGATTCCTTTCATTTTTGAAATCTTAAAAGGATACTTTGTTATCTTGGTTTAACGAGAAAATTGAAACCCCGTAAGTTAGGGTACAATTTCTCAAATTTACGAAATGCGAAATATTGCCTTATTTTAACAATTTTTCTTTCTTTTGAATAATGACGAGTGCAACACTTGAACGACGTGTATTTGTTTTGTTCTTGATAAAATAGACCGATTTATTATTGGGTATATACAAATCAAACGGAACTTGTGAAGTGGTGAAATAAAATGGAACGATAATATGGAACATGAGATGGCAATTTAAAAATAACATGTTGCGTCGATGGATGACAATGATATGAAAATACGAACAAATTAGTTATAGTTCACACGATGGCAATAATCACAACATACACCATTTTTAACAATAATCGTTAATCAAAGATGAATGACAAAGTAATATGCGCAAACAATTTAAAGTATATAAATAGAATATTTAAAATGAACGATATAAGAAGTTTATAGACAAGTTAATTCGACATGAATAAAACGCAAATAATTTGAAATAAATAATCTCAAGTAATTTAAAATAAACAATCTATATATCAATTTAAAAGAGATAATACATATAATCTAATATGGATAATCTATGAAACGTTTAAAATAACATATATATCAATCCAACATAAATAGCATATGAAGAAAATGAATAAATAAAAAATATCAAAAAATAAAAACTGTTAAAAGTGATAATATGAAGAAAAAAGATTAAGGTTAAAATAAAACATATTAGGGATTAAATCGGGACAAAAATGGAATTTAAAGTAAAAACTGTAATAAAATAAACGAATAGGACCAAAATTAAAGGTGCGCGAAGGCCGAGGACCAAAACGGAAATATCCCCGTCTTTTAAATGGCGCCGCTTTAGGGGGCAGCATCTGCGCATGATCGAAAGACCAAATTGAATCGGAAGCAAACTTTGTGGCCAAAATCAAAAATAAAAGAAAATAAAAAAGGATCGCATTGAACACGTCGCAAAGAAGAAGGGGCTTATTGCGCAAATATACCCTCACATCAGAAAACATGCGGATCCCCTGCTGAACGGGTCGGGTATTCGGGTCTTATATAAAACGGCGCCATTTTGGCCATGGGTGCTGAGGTCCAAAACGACGCCGTTTCGTACCTTATATAAATAGTAAAAAGTAACAAAAAAAAGAAAAAGAAACGCTTCCCACTTTATTTTTTTCAGAGAAGCAACAGAGAGCTCTCAACCTCTCTTTCGGCCCCTCTACCGGACTAGGGGTCCGCCACTATCACCACCCTAACGCCATGATGATCGGTGGTGGCAAGCAAGCAGCATGAGAGCGTCGGCCCCATTTTTTAGCGTATTCGAAGGCTAGGCCTTTTTTAAGCTGAAAGGCCAAGGGAAAGAACCCTTCACCCTAATCGACTTCGGCGGTGGAGAGGCCTCCGACGACGTAGCAGAGGGGTGCTCCAGGTATTTCCTTTTTCTTTTCTCTATTCTATATTATTTGTTGAAACTGATTTGTAAAAAAAATGAACAAATGAATAAAAAAGGAAACAGAAAGACAGAGAAACGAAAAAATGAACAAATTTTTCAATCTATTAAAATCTTTGTTCTGTTTTTTTATTAACTAATGCGCGTAAAAAAGAAGAAAAAACTACAAGTCTCTGATTTTTGCTTTATAGCCGATCTAAACAACTCTTTGATGCCTATTTTTTTGTTGTTTTGCGATTTGGTTGCTTCATTCTGTTGCGTGTTGCTTGTTTTGCAAGTGTCAGACGAGTGGATGGACGGTGATAGGCGAGTGGTGGCGGCAGTGGGCATGCGTGGAGGCTGGCGGCTGAAAAGAGTTAGAGAGGCTAGGGTTTTCCAACATTGTTTTAGTTTTTGGGCTTATCGGGCCGCCTAGGGTTTTTTATTTTAGGTTTGGGCTGTTTAGGCCTATTTGTTGTAATGGACTGAGACTTTATTTTTTGTTTGGTTTTTTGTTTGTCTGGGCCCGGGCAAAATTTGGGTTTTACAGCTGCCCCTCTTTGCTCATTGTCGTGTAACGGGAATGAAGCAAAGACTTTTAAGAAAGACAAATTTTGCCCAGTCTCACCGAGTCTTGAAAGACAAATTTTGCCCAGTCTCACCGAGTCTTGACTTTCTGGTGCTTCTCTTCTTCAAATAACTTCGTTCCAGTCCACTGTGTCCTATTGCTTCAATCCACTCCATTGCACTTAAGAGAGATATGACTTGTAGCTTCAATATTCTCTTCTGCAACTTCAGGGTGACGAGATTTGTGGTTTTAGTCTGCTCCACTGCAACGTCAGGGAGATAAGACTGGATATGATCTGCTCTACTGCAACTTCAGAGAGATAAGATCTGTGATTTTAATCCGCTTCACTGCAACTTCAGGGAGATAAGATTGGTTTTTTTCGTCTGTTCCACTGCAACTTCAGGGAAATAAGACTGGATGCGATCTGCTCTACTGCAACTTCAGAGAGATAAGATCTGTGATTTTAATTTGCTCCACTGCAACTTCAGGGAGATAGGATTGATTTCTGTCGTCTAATTAACTTCAATGTTGGGGAAGTAAGATTCACCGTCGTAGCTTTAATCTGCTCCACTGCACCGCCAAGGAAGTAAGATTCGCCGTTGTGGCTTCAATCTTTTTAATTGTAATGTCGAAGAGATATGCTGGTGTCTTCAATCTGCTTCACTGCCAGTGCAGGAAGACAAGATCTACTATTTTTAGTCTATTCTGTTGCAATTTCAGAGAGATAAGACTTGATATGATGACTTCAATCCATCCCACTGCAACTTCAGGGGTATGGGTAACTTCATTGATCTGTTCTCTAGGGAACATGACCTGCAAAATCCATTTCATGGGCCTATTTATGCCTAGTGTTTAGGATGTCATGATCAAAATGAATCAAATGCCCTAACTAGATATGTATGTATGATATTTACATGAATGGAAAATGTCATTTTTCGAGAATTATCCATTTTTAATGTTTAGGTTGTCATTATTCGCTATTCATCAAGGATTTATCACTGATGCCTTCTTGTTTAGTTGATATCTTTAACAGAAAAACCAAAGAAATAGTCACAATTTAGACTATTCTTTCTCCAATGCTTCTAACCCTTAAGTTGGTTAGTTCTAAACAATAGCCCTGTTTTAGGTCCTCCTATTATTTAGAAGCTTTCAGAGTAATATGCAGAACTCCTTCTGCTTGAATATTATCAGTCCAGTAATTATTATTTAAATGAAAAATGCTTGAAAAAGATTATCAAAATGGACAAGATGAAATTTTATTGAGAACAAAGCTCGAAATGAATGAATCAATCAAGATAGCAAATTTTGCTAAAATACAAAATGAGAATAAATTAATCAAGATGACGTATTTTGTCAAAAAATACAAAAAAATGAATAAAATAGAAATAGGTGCCCAGATATTGTAGCATGAGCTTCTCTGCCCCAAGCTCATTGAGGACACTTTTGAACTTGACATGTGTTTAGAAGTCTTAGAAGACTTTGTTGATGCCCCAAGATGTAACATCTCTCCTTCTTATTAATTTAGAGAGGACAAGACTACCGCATGCCCCACCTTTGATCAAAAAATTTTGAATTGCCCATTCCTGGGTTTTCAATTCAAAACCCCTTTGGTCTCAAGGCGCTCTTTATGGGTTTTCACCTTGGCCTCTCCTTTTTCTTTTTTCGTTCTTACCTCTCCTTTTTCTTTTTTCGTTCTTACTTTCTTTTTCTTTTTTCTTTTCATTTTTTTCGAGTGAAGTATTTATTGCTTGAATCAAAATTCTCAAGATTAGGCAGGTTCTTGCCATCCATCTTGGTCAACATCGACGCTTTTTTCAAATAAGGCCTTCCACATAAGGTCCTCTCCAGTTTGGCATCCACTTTCTTCTGAAGTCCTTTTGTATGGGAAGGATCTTCTTCGATATCAGGTCCCCCTCAACGAATTTTCTAGGGCAAACCTTTTTTGGTGAACTCGCATAATTTTCTTTTTGGTACATTTGACCATGAAGGATAACTTTCAACCTTTTCTCTTCAATCAAATTTTAACTGATTATATCAGGCTTGGATCCATTCTGCTTCATCCAACTTCAGCTCTGACAAGACTCGAAGGGTAAGAATATCAACTTTGATGGGTAACACTATCTTTATTTCATATACCAATAGGAAATGAGTTACCCCGGTAGAGTTTTTTTCGCGCCATTCATCTTGGGGTGACATGGCATTAATTTTTGAACAGACTGCAAACTTCTGATATCGTGCCGTTGTTCAATTTTAGTGCATTGTCAGATATGATCCTTTTGGCATTCCATACTGACATATGATTTTTCAAGAATTTGCAAACTTTAAACTTTGTAACATTGGGATAAGAAGTAGCTTCCACAAAGATGAATCGATGACTGCTAAGAACTTTTAGCGAGATCAACCCAATAACATCCGTGCCCCCATAAAGAAAGGCCATGATTTCCATTGATTCTTTGTAAGGTAGGATCTTGTTCTCATCTTGTTCTCTCATCCTTAACAAACCAAGAGATAAGGTACAATCTTGGTCACCTTCAAAGTCCTAAGGTTCCTCTGGACACATATCCTGCTTAAAAGGAGGTTCTGAGTCAATTATAGTGTCGCTCATATCATTGATATCTGGAGGCCTGTTATAAGGACGAAGTGAGATCCAAAGAATAAAAGAATCTAAGAATATTTAT
This sequence comes from Gossypium raimondii, assembly GCF_025698545.1. Lineage (NCBI taxonomy): Eukaryota > Viridiplantae > Streptophyta > Magnoliopsida > Malvales > Malvaceae > Gossypium > Gossypium raimondii. The sequence continues at coordinate 4,447,189 of NC_068572.1, forward strand.
CTGTAGAGTATGATTATGAGTGAAATAGAAACAATAAAAGAATATTGACTCGAAGTGAGAAATAAAGATGCATTTTATTGAAATAATGATATTGGACATGAGGCTATCTCACAAAAGGATTCTTATCGCTCCTAGGCTTAGAGCAATAAGCGCGTTTTGGACATTACTCCGAATTAGCTCTAAAAAAATACAGGGATCTCTTTCACAGTCCCATTGTTCAAAACACTCCCAAGTGTGTTAAGGGTAGATGCCTTATAAATTATCTTCCCCAGCTCCTTCTTCGGATACGGCGTTAACATTCAAATTTGCAACATTCCTTCCAGGCCTTGGACTTCTTCAAAGAATTCCAACTCTTTATTATCCATTAGACTTTGCACCAAGGCTTTGAATTCAGCACACTCCTGGATTTCAAGACCTTCTTCAGCGTGGAACTCACAGTAGCTCCTTATCCCTTCTAGTCTCTTCTCCAAATTCTGAATGGTTAATCCCACGTCTATCATTTGTTTCAAAACCGATTTCAGTGGGGTTTTTACTTTTGTAACATTAGTTTTGGTTCTTTTTCCTTCATTCTCAACTATCACGTTTACCCCTGGGTCTGGATGACTGGGCAATGGATTTTTTGCCACATTATGTCTAGATGGATCGTCAAACTTCACAATGCCAATATTAATGAACCTTTCGACTAACTTTTTAAATGTAGTGCAGTTTTCAATCGAGTGCCCCGTAGTTCCTGCGTGATACTCGCATTGGGCATTCGCGTCGTACCATTTGGGGTATGGAGGTTGCATGGGTTTTGAGTAGAGCGGAGCTACTACATGCGTATCAAACAGATTCTGATACAGTTCTTTATACGTCATTGGGATGGGTGTGAACTGGAGTTTTTCTGTGTTTGGCCTCGAGTTAGATTCTTGCTTCGAGGGGTCTTGATAGCTAGCTGTTACCATCTTGGGCTGACCTACAGTGACCGCTTTTGAATACCCTTTATTATACAAGCTCAGATTACTCACTTTATTTTCTTTGTGCTTTGGGGTTGATCTTTTGGCACTTTCCCCCACATCTATCTTCCCACTTCTTATGGCATTTTCAATTATCTCGCCAGACATTACCATATCTGAGAAGCTCATAATAACGCTTCCCAACATGTGGTTAATGAATTGGGCTTTCAGAGTGTTGATGAAAAGTATTGTGGTTTCTTTCTCCAGAAGAGGTGGCTAGACTTGTGTCGCTACCTCTCTCCATCTTTGGGCATACTGCCTAAAGCTCTCACTTTGCTTCTTTTCCATGTTCTGCAATGTGATTCTATCGGGTGTCATGTCTGTTACATGGTTGTACTGCTTCATGAAAGCCTGCGTCAAGTCTTTCCATGAGTGGATGGTGGCACGGCTCAGCTGGTTGTACCATTTAACAACCGGTCCAATCAGACTATCTTGGAAACAATGAATTAACAGTTACTCATTATTAACGTATCCCGTCATTCTTCAGTAGAACATCGTGATGTGAGCTTCAGGACAACTAGTCCCATTATATTTTTCAAATTCTAGAGCCTTGAATTTTGGTAGAAGTACTAGATCTGGGACCAAGCTGAGATCTTTGGCGTCGATCCTACAATGGTAATCAATATCCTCCAGCCACCTACACCGATCCTCAAGTTGCTTCGGTAGATCCACTCTTGCTTTTTCCACTTCTGCCATGTCGTCAAGATTAGGAATAACGAGATTGGTTGGATTATCTCCCGAATTAGAACCCAAGCCTGTTTGAAAGTTCATTGGTGCTGAGACACCAATCTGATATTGAAGTCTGATAGTGACAGGTATTCTTTGCGGGCACATCTCTTGTTGCACCGGGGTATTCGTCAGAGTGAAACCTGGAGGATAAACAAGGTCCTCATGATCAACCCCAGAATCAACTACAGGGCTTTTTCCTTTATCATTCCCTCTAGGCAATAATTGTGCCAATTGACTCATCATAGTTCTTTGGGACTCTTGCATGTCTTGTTAGATCTTATCTAGTCGTTCCTGCATTTGATCTTGCATCTCATTTTGCAATTGTTCCAATCTTTCTAACCTCTAATCCATTGCCTTTGTTTGACGACGGGTACCGTAGTGATATTTGGTTGGTGGATCCTTATTGGTTTCCAGGGTAACTGAAAGAATTTTACCTAATTAGGGTCATTTTGTGAAACTCTAATGCATATGATGCAATGTAATGCAAATGCATGGAATGAATGCAAAAGAAAAAAGAGGCATTGATTCTGAATTCAATTCTATTAGAACAACTTTTCTAGAAGACAAATTTATTTACATAAAATAGAGATTTACATATACGACCTTGTCTTAATACTCGAAGTAAAGACATCGATCCTTTTCCTCAAATCCGTATGTTAAGATTGAATCTCAAAAACTCTTCAAAGGGGCACTTCATCTATCTCCTTTTTGCTTGATCCAAGCTTCGACCCAATGTTCACTCATCCTCGTGATGCTCATTGGCTTCTATAAGAAAGTTGGCATTAGCAACTCTCGAATAGTATTCGTCAGCTTGAGTCTTCGGGCAACGAGGTAAGGTCGTGTACTCTTTCATCAGACTAACACCCTTCCCTCGTTACGCTTTTTTGGACCATATTCGGACGACTGCATTGTCTTCTATTTTATCAAGAAACTCATTTTCTTATGACAAGCTCTCTATTTAGATAATTGAACGTGATCAACACCTCTTTTCTATTTGATGAAAAAGGCAATGCAATGCAATCATAACCGAAACAAAATGAAATGGGTTAGTACAAAAGAAAAGCAAGCAATAAAGAAATGAAAAGAACACCTATTCGGGTGACCACTAGGGTTTGGCGTTTTTCTTCCTAGGGTGGGCTCCTAAGGTCTTTTACATGTGGCTTGGTTCTAAAGCAAAGGTACCCGAACCAGCAGATTTATCGATCCTCACCCATTATAGGCTCATACGGGCTGAGTTCAGTTCAGGGGAATACATTTCCTTATGGCCATGCGGAGATGAAAATCTCACGAAGACATAGGTACGGATGTACTCCGGAAGCGATTCACTATCCCATGCGGAGGTGAAAACCTCACGAAGGCGTAGCTTTTCACTCTCACTTAAAAAGTGTGACCCACGGTCATACAATGCAATGTGTGAAGACATAAAAATTTAAAATATCAGACATGATGAAAAACTCAAACTCAAAAATAGATGAAATGTAATGAGAGGATCATATATTAAAAAATCAAAATTTCAACTTTCAACAAAAAGACAAAAGTTAATCAATTTACGGCATGACTCTCTTATACGTCCCCAGCGGAGTAGCCAAGCTGTTGACACCATTTTTTGATAAAACGAGGTCGACTTGGATTTTGAAAATGAAAACGAAAATGGGAGTCGTCACCGATCCTTTTTGATGGGGTGTGATCGGGTCACCTTGAAAAGTGGTTGTTTTTAATAAACAATTTAATTTTATTAAAACAACGATTTTGGTCCACGAAATTTAGAAAAAACGGGTTCAGGAGTCGGTTACGCACGAGGAAGGATTAGCACCCTCATAACGCCCAAAAATTAGTACCTAGCTGATTAATTTGTGTCTTAATGTCGAAAGTTGAAAACTCGAAAAGAATTTAAAATACGATCCTTTCTTATTAATATACATTTAAAAAATGTTTAAGTAAATTTGAAAATGAGTTAAAGACCCACTTATTCCAAAGTAACGAAATGTTACGCCTCGTAAGTTAGGACGCTGTATTTGAAACTTTAGAGAATAGCGCGACTTTAATTTTTATTGAAGTTTCATTTCTTTTTGAAAATCAGAGGGATATTTCGCTATTTTGACTTAATGAAAAAACCTAAACCCCGTAAGTTAGGGTTCGATATTCTCGGATTACCAAAACACGGCATGTTACCTCATAACAAAATTTATTTCATTTTTTTAAAAAAAATTTAAAAGGATTCTTTGCAATTTAGGTTTAGCGAGAAAATCGAAACCCCGTAAGTTAGGGTACGATCTCTCAAATCACTAAAATGCAAAGATATTGCCTTATTGAGATTCCTTTCATTTTTGAAATCTTAAAATGATACTTTGTTATCTCGGTTTAACGAGAAAATTGAAACCCCGTAAGTTAGGGTACAATTTCTCGAATTTACGAAACGCAAAATATTGCCTTATTTTAAAAATTTGTCTTTCTTTTGAATAATGACGAGTGCAACACTTGAACGACGTGTATTTGTTTTGTTCGTGATAAAATAGACCGATTTATTATTGGGTATATACAAATCAAACGCAACTTGTGAAGTGGTGAAATAAAATGGAACGATAATATGGAACATGAGATGGCAATTTAAAATTAACATGTTGCATCGATGGATGACAATGATATGAAAATACGAACAAATTAGTTATAGTTCACACGATGGCAATAATCACAACATACACCATTTTTAACAATAATCGACAATCAAAGATGAATGACAAAGTAATATGCGCAAACAATTTAAAGTATATAAATAGAATATTTAAAATGAACGATATAAGAAGTTTATAGACAAGTTAATTCGATATGAATAAAACGCAAATAATTTGAAATAAATAATCTCAAGTAATTTAAAATAAACAATATATATATATATATCAATTTAAAAGAGATAATACATATAATCTAATATGGATAATCTATGAAACGTTTAAGATAAAATAACATATATATCAATCCAACATAAATAACATATGGAATAATCTAAAACACTTAATATCTAAAATGATATAGTACGGTTTAATATAAATAATGTTTATAAAACTAAAAATGAATAAATAAAAATTATAAAAAAATGAAAACTGTTAAAAGTGATAATATGAAGAAAAAAGATTAAGGTTAAAATAAAACATATTAGGGATTAAATCGGGACAAAAATGGAATTTAAAGTAAAAACTATAATAAAATAAATGAATAGGTCCAAAATCAAAGGTGCGCGAAGGCCGAGGACCAAAACGGAAATATCCCTGTCCTTTAAACGGTGCCGCTTTAAGGGACAGCATCTGTGCATGGTTGAAAGACCAAATTGAATCGGAAGCAAACTCTGTGGCCAAAATCAAAAATAAAAGAAAATAAAAAAGGATCGCATTGAACACGCCGCAAAGAAGCAAGGGCTTATTGCGAAAATATACCCTCACATCAGAAAACACGTGGATCCCCTGCTGAACGGGTCAAGTATTCGGGTCTTATATAAAACAACGCCGTTTTGGCCATGGGTGCTGAGGTCCAAAATGACGCCGTTTCGTACCTCATATAAATAGTAAAAAGTAGCAAAAAAAGAAAAAGAAACACTTCTCACTTTATTTTTTTAAGAGAAGTAACAGAGAACTCTCAGCCTCTCTTTCGGTCCCTCTACCGGACTAGGGGTCTGCCACTGTCACCATCGTAATGCCACCACAGTTGGTGGTCGGTGGTGCGCACAGAGAGCGTTTCGGCCCCATTTTTTAGCGTATACGAAGGCTAGGCCTTTTTTAACCCGAAAGGCCGAGGGAAAGAACCCTTCACACCGTCTTTTAAAACCGACTTCGGTGGCGGAGAAGCCTCCGACGACGTAGCAGAGGGGCGCTCCAGGTATTTCTTTTTTCTTTTATCTATTCTATATTATTTTTTCAAATTTATTTGTAAAAGAAATGAGCAAATGAATAAAAAAATAAAAAGGAAACAGAAAGACAGAGAAATGAAAAAAACGATCAGATTTTTCAATCTATTAAAAATCTTTGTTCTATTTTTTTATTAACTGATGCGCGTAAAAAAGAAGAAAAAACTACAAGTCTCTGATTTTGGCTTTATAGCCGATCTAAACAACTCTTTGATGTCTATTTTTTTTGTTTTGCGATTTGGTTGCTTCCTTCTGTTACATGTTGCTCGTTTTGCAAGTGTCAGACGTGTGGATGGCCGGTGATAGGCGAGCGATGGCGACAGTGGGCATGCGTGGAGGCTGGCGAATGAAAAGAGTTAGAGAGGCTAGGGTTTTCCAACATTGTTTTAGTTTTTAGGCTTATCGGGTCGCCTAGGGTTTTTTTATTTTGGGTTTGGGCTGTTTAGGCCTATTTGTTGTAATAGACTGAGACCTTATTTTTTGTTTAGTTTTTGTTTGTCTGGGCCCGGGTAAAATTTGGGTTTTACAGGTGTTATGAACAATAAGAGAAATTTCATGTACAAGACACGGAAATATTTAGAGAGGAACTTAGGAATTTAGAGGAACTTAAAAGTGTAATAAAAACATAGAAGAAATTAAATCATCAAGAAGAAGCGATAAAATCGTGTAATATATTTATTTCGGGATATAAAGTATAAGTGAAACATAGAGTGTAATTGTGATGTTAATTAAAGAATTGTGTTTAAAAGAATAAATAGTGCAAAAGTCCTTGTAAACTAGGTAGGACTCGTGGGATATAGTTGGCATGTCATAAGAACCTGAGTGCTCCCGTGTTATTTGTGTTACTCGTGACATTCATGGCACTATAGTGCAATTCGTGTTAATCATGATATGAACACTTCGGTGCATCTTATGTTTTCTTGTGATATTGTTCCATGTATCATTTGTTGTTCTCCATTGTTTACTCAGGGCGTCTATGTAAGAAAAAGGTAAGTAATGATCGTGAAAAGAATAAAAATTGAGTTGTGAATAAGTTAATAAAATTCTTGGTAAGTGGATATTAAAGGCTATTTCATGTTTATAAAATCAAGTGATAATGGAATCTTGGTAATTTGGCTATATTAAAGTGGATTGTGAACAATCTTGTTAATAAAGAATTAAAATATTAAAGAGATATTATATGTTTCATTTAGTTATAGTAGAATTCATGTGAGTATTTATTAAGGTTTTGTGAAGCTTAACACGACATTTCTAATGCATAATGTGCAGATAATACTTGGAAGGAAAAAAGAGCTTGAATAAACTAGATGGATCACATCTCATCTTCAATAAGGTATGGGTTAAGAATTATGAAGTTAAATTATGAGATTAGAGTAGCATGTACATAGGTAATATGAAATGTACTCATATTTCCAAATTGCAGAAAATTACAAAAGAAGAAGATGAGGTAACAAAATTCAGAATTTTCTAAAAGAAACAACATGCATTTGATCATTTTGCTTATTCTCTTTATACTCCAAGCCGTTACTTCCCTGCTGACATGGTTCCCATAACAAACTGAGCAAATTTCTTTGGTGCCTTGCGATTGCGAATAGGTTTTAGGTTTATTGATGGTCCATCTTTTTGGTCTTTTCGTGTGTTGGTCCCTTTATTGTGTGGCCCATTCACAACATTACCCCTGGTTCGGAAAGAACCTTGCCCTTAAGGTTTCAGTTAGGAGAATTGTGAAGCATGTGGGTTTTGTCCTCCCAAGTATTTGCTTCATAGGGAAAACCATCCCATTGGATGAGATATTGGACTGTAGTTTAGCTAGAGCGTTGGACATTCCATGTGTCAAGGATAGTTGATGGTTGGAGGATTAGTGTTGTTATGGAGTTGACCAAATAAATAGGAGTAACTTATTGCTCCAGGATGCCAATACACTTGTGAAGGAGGGAAACATGGAAAACATGATGAACCGTTACTGTGGCAGGTAAATCCAATTTATAAGCCACCGTGCCAATACGTTGGAGAATTTAAAATGGACCAAATAAACGGCATGCAAGCTTGTGGTGGCGTTGTAGTCGAACGAAATTCTAACAGAATGGTTGAAGGCGGACATATACCTAATCACCCGCTTCTAAGACAAGATCGCGACGCTATTTATCAGCCTGAGCTTTCATCTTAGCCTGTGCGTGTAGCAAGTTGGTCTTGAGGAGATGAAGTGTAGCATATCAATCACACATATACTCATCGACTAACGGAGATCCCAACGTATCCTGAATATAACGAGCAATTGTTGGTTGTGGATGCTCATAAAGAACTTCAAAGGGAGTCATATATACCGTTGTCTGAAAAGCGGTGTTATACCAATATTTAGCCCAGGGCAACATGAGTACCCAAGCATGAGGAGTGTCGGCGGTAAAACACTAGAGGTACATTTCTAAACATTTATTAATAACTTCTATTTGACTATCTATTTGGGGATGGTAGGGGGTGCTCATCGCCAGTTTGGTGGGTTGCAAGCGGTAGAGCTCTCTCCAGAAAGTATGCATAAAACAGGGGTCTCTATTCGTGAAGATAGTTGTGGGAATGCCATGAAGATGCACAATGTCATTCACAAAAGCAGTGGTGACAACTTCACTAGAAAAACTGTTAGGAAGGGCAGTAAAAGACAAAAAAAGTCTCATGATAAAGCCCATCGAAATACCTTCAACAACTAAGTCGGGAATTGGAAGAGGCTACAAAAGGCTCGCTGGACGAAGGGAAGAATCCTTTATTTGTTGACATATCTGGTGTTAGAATTGAGTGGCTCAAATCATTGTTAAAATAAAACACAGTGGTAAAATAAAATAAAAGTAAAATCCATATAGAACTACACTTCTTTTATTTTACTTTAGAATATGATTTTTCAACCTTATTACACTTCATCTATTTGATATTGATTAGAATAAGGTGTTTCAACCTTACTATACTCCTTCTATTAGAATATGGTTTTTCAAGCCTATAAATAGACATAGTCTACTCCTATTGTATTTTATTTGAATTCGACATAGTAAATTACCTTCTCCTCTGCCCGTGGTGTTTTTCCCGAAAGGGTTTCCACGTAAAAATTTGTGTGTTCTGTAAATTTTTTCTTTTTTCTTTACGATACATCATCATTATCGACATTTTATTTTTTATAAATTGGTATCAGAGCTTCCGGGTTGTTCATCTCAATCACGATAATGATGTCTTTGAAGTATAAAATTCAGCTATTGGATTGTAACACCAGATTCGCGTTGTGGCAGATAAAGATGCAGGCAGTTCTTGCGTAGATGGACTTAGAGGATGCCCTGCTAGGGATAGATAAGATGACTTCGACATTGACGAATGATGAGAAAAAACATAAAGATCGAAAGACATTAACACAATTACGTCTACATTGTCTAACAAAATTTTACAGGATGTGATGAAAGAGAAGACCGCCGCTGTATTATAGAAGAGGCTGAAACAAATATGTATGTTAAAAACTCTAACTAGCAAGCTACATATAAAGCATCATTTTTATGCTCATCATTTGGAGGAAGGTGCGTTATATAGCCGCGAGTCTCTCACAGTTGATGAGGTTTATAATTCTTTGACCTCGTATGATAAGATAAAACATCTTGTAGTTAAACCCAACTCTCAGGGAGAGTGTCTCATTGTTCGTGGGAGATAAGATCAAAATGCTGATGATGATCGTGGAAGGACACGAAAACGGAATCCTCACGATAAATCTAATGGTAGATCGAAGTCTTTAAACAGAGGTAAAACTTATAACTTCTACAAGAAGAAAGGGCACATTAAATCTAAGTGCTATAAACTGTAGAATAAAATCAAAAGGGAGGCTGCAAATTAAAAGGGAAAACAACCAGAAAAATCTGGTGCAGCTGATGTTGTAGAAGATTACAGCGATGGTGAACTTCTAGTCGCTTCTGTCAATAATTCTAAAGTGAGTGAAGAGTGGATCCTTGATTTGGGCTGTACCTTCCACATGAGTCCCAATTAGGATTGGTTTACAACTTACGAAACAATGTCTGAATGTGTTGTTTTGATGGGAAATAATGCTTCATGTAAAATCACATGTGTTGGAACGATTAAAGTTAATATGTTTGACGGAGTTATTAGAGCACTTAGGGATGTGTGGCATGTTCCAAAATCGAAGAGAAGTTTAATTTTGTTGAGTAATCTTGATTCAAAAGGGTACAAATACACAATTGAAAGTGGAGTTTTGAAGATTTTCAAAGGTTCCCTCGTTGTGATGAAAGGGTAGAGAAAGTCTGCTAAGTTATATGTTTTGTAGGGTTTTACTGTTACTGGTGATGCAGCTGTTGCTTCCTCTTCCTTATCAGATGATGATGTTACTAGACTTTGACATATGTGCTTATGGCATATGAGTGAGAATGACATGGCAGAATTGGGCAAAAGAGAACTTCTTGATGAGTAAGGAATTTCCAAACTAAAGTTTTGTGAGCATTGCGTTTTTGGGAAGTAAAAGAGAATTTGATTCACTAGAGAAATCTACAACACGAACAGAATGTTGAAGTATTTTCATTCTGATCTGCGGAAGCCATCCAGAGTGCCTTCGAGAGGTGGAGCTAATTATATGCTAACACTTATTGATAATTTTTCTAAAAAAGTTTGAGCGTTTTTCCTGAAGCAGAAAAGCGATATATTTTTTGCATTTAAGTCTTAGAAAACTATGATTGAAAAACAAGCTGGAAAACAAATAAAACAGCTCCGCACGAACAATGGCTTAGAGTTTTATTCTGATGAGTTTAATGAACTATGCAAGTCAGAAGGGATCGTGAGACACTTGACAGTTCGCCATACTCCACAACAAAACGACATTGCAAAACGAATGAACAGGACAATCATGGAGAAGGTTCAATGTCTGTTGTCGAATGCTAACTTACCGAAGTCGTTTTGGGCTGAAGCAGCCTTTACCGCATGTTTTCTGATCAACCGATCTCCATTTATTGCCATTGAGAAAAAGACCCCACAAGAAGTATGGTTTGGTAATCTTGCTGATTATTCTGATTTAAAGATATTTGGGTGTCTTGTGTGTGCTCATGTTGATAATGGAAAATTAGAATTGAGATCCATTAAATGTGTTTTTCTTGGTTATAAAGCTGGTGTAAAAGGGTATAAGTTATGGTGTTTTGAAAATAGAAAAGTTGTGATTAGCAGAGATGTTATTTTTGATGAAACTGTTATGCTACCTAACTTATCTCTTAAAGACTCTTTCAATAAAGAACACCAAAAGCAGGTGGAGCATCAGATTAATCTAGAATCTACAACAGAGTCGACTTCTCAAGCCAGTACAGAAATTTAGAATAGAGTTGCTTCTTCACCATAATACTTTATCACAAAAAACAGAACTAGAAGAGATATTAAACCTCCAAAGAAGTATGCCGAGGTTGATCTAGTTTCTTATGCTTTAAATGTGGCTGAAGATATGCAAACCAAGAGCCACCTAATTATTCTAAGGTGATTATGTATGAAGACTCAGAAAAGTGGATGTTTGCTATGCAAGAATGGAATCACTCCACAAAAACAGAACATGGAATCTTGTGAAACTTTCTAAAGGAAAAAAATGTTGTTCATTGTAAATGAGTGTTTAAAAAAAAAGAAGGAACTCCAGGAGTATAGGAACCTAGATATAAAGTAAGGCTTGTTGCAAAAGGTTATAGTTAAATTCTAGGAGTAGACTTCACAAAAGTGTTCTCCCCAGTTGTGAAGCATGGTTCAATTCGAGCTTTAGCAGTTAGATGTAAAAACTGCATTTTTGCATGGGGAACTTGAGGAGGATATTTACATGTAACAACTAGAGGGTTTTACAGTCTTAGAAAAATAGGACTATGTTTGCTTGTTGAAAAATTCCCTTTACAGTTTGAAACAATCACCAAGACAGTAGTACAAGAGGTTTGATTCCTTTATGACTTCTTATGATTTCAAAAGAAGTAGCTGTGACAGTTGTATTTACTTTAAGAAAATAATGATGGTTCTTTTGTGTACCTACTCCTTTTTGTTGATGACATATTGATAGCAGCTAAAGATAAATGAGAGATAAGAAAGGTCAAAGCCCAACTAAGTCAAGAATTTGAGATGAAAGATTTGAGACCAACAAAGAAGATAATTGGTATGGAGATTCTCAGAGATAGAAAAACAAGAAAATTGTACCTAAGTTAGAAGGGGTACATTGAGAAAGTTCTTTGTAGGTTCAATATGTAGAGTGCTAAACCTATTAGTACTCCTTTAGTAGCCCATTTCAGGCTTTCATCGGCTTTATCTCCACAACCAGATGATGAAATTGAGTACATGTCACATGTTCCATATTCTAGTTGTAACATTTCTAACCCTTATCCGTTATCGGAACAGGGTTACAGAGCATTACTGAACTTTACGAATTAAATACAGACATTTCCCAACTTTTGTTACACATATTAAGAATCAATTATATAACACTCATATTGTCCCTTAGATGGACCTTCAAGGCCTAATATCACCTTAGAAGTGAATCTGGACTAAACCGGGTCTCTACCCGTGCTCGTGTCTCTACCCGTGTGAACTAAAATAGGCCATTTTAAGGCCACTTTTCTCACCCATTTTGACATTAACCTGTACTCAATATTCACATACACCAATATACCCAACCAAGCAATCAATACAAGTTAAAACATGTTCTCAACATGACATAACATCACAAATATTTCATTTACTTATACCTACCTTGTAACACCCCCTAACCCTAAACCGTCGCTGGAACAGGGTTACGGAGCATTACCGGATATATCGGATAACTTATAACTAATTCACAAATAAATAACAGACATAGCATACTTGTATCAAATATGTTATATTAGTTCCATTTCATACTTGTAACCAATTTAAACATCATCCTATAACCATAAACACAAGACTCTTATACTTAACTTATATATCATCTAGATACATGCCACATTATCAAAATAAATGTACATCATTAAAATTTCTCTAAGGTCAGGATTGCCCTGGATGTTGGACCAGGCACTGGCTTTCTACTAACCTACGCACGGAAACAATCGTATACTGAGTATGGGTATACTCAGTGGTTTTATCATAATTCAAATTTATAACATTAATTGATAAATTATATACATTCAATTTATGCCTACAATTATTCATTAATTATCTCATACTTTAAATCAATTTGATCATTAATAACAATAAGCAATATTTCACTATCTCAATTTTATTGGATTTTTCACATCTCATTCCAATAGTTCATTTCAATTCATATACAATTCATTCAATTATCACTATATTCAATATCAATTCTATTGCAAATTGTACTCACTAATATCATATAACAAAAATTTACTCTTAATCAAATCATGAACTTTGGGTTCATATCTTTAAATCTCATATCTCGATTTCAAATTCACATATCAATTCACAATTTCACTTTCACATTTCTTTCCATAACCCAATCAATTCACACTTATTCAAAATTTCTCATTTCAATTATTTACCCCTATTAACTTGACTCGGACCTTGGCAGATACACGGATCCAACCAAACACACCAGAATAACACCCAGTGCCTCATCAGATAGTTCGAAGCAATAAAGTGACACCCAGTGTCTCATCGGCAGAACCGAAGAAAGTTGGTACCCAGTACCTCATCAAAACTATCTGAAGAAATATAGTGACACCCAGTGTCTCATCGACTCGTGGTCGAAGTATCCCTGAACTCTTCCAATCCTATGGCATGCCAACTATATCCGACTCAGCCCGACTAGTTAATAGGGTATTCAAATCATTTTTCTATTTCAAATTCACTTTCGATTCAATCACAATTCATTTCAAAATCACTTTCCACTTTCTAATCAATATACAATTCAATACCAATACATTTTCCACTTTCCAATCAATGTACCATCAAATGCTCATATATATTCATACTTCATTTCAATTTCATTCAATTCACAATTTCTCATATTCACAATTTAAATCAATTTCTCAATCCAATATGCATTTCAATACCACATTAATTCTTTTAATTCAAATCATATCACTAGTAATTTCCATTCAATTCACTTACAATTCAATATCATTTAATTCAATATCGATATTCACCTTATTTTTATTTACCAAGCATATTATTCAAAATTCAACAATTGCTATTAATAAATTCAATACCAATACGTATTTATTATTCAATTCAATCATGATACTTACCTCAATTTGCTTATCATGTATATTAATTTAAATTTTAACAATTAATAATTAAATTCGAATTATGGTAATACTAACCGAAATTTCTCTCGAGTCACTCCTTGTCCACTTCTCCTTTCCTTTCTTGGTCAATGACTCTTGCACGATATTAGCTACGTAATTAAACAATTACAAAATCATTAATACACAATTTCATCTAAATATTTCTATTTATACCTAAACTTTACCTAAATTCTAATTTAATCCCTTATCAATACTAATTTTATTTTCCCAATTTAACTCCATATTCTCTCTCTTAATTCTTACTATAAATTCATTTTAACCCTTCAATTTCACCATAAATCCCTAATTTTGAGATTCTTTCAATTTAGTCCCTACTATTCAAAACTTACACTTTATATTACAATTAAATCCTTTACTAACTTCTAACTTAAAATTAAATCAATTTAACCCTAACACTTCAATTTATTCAACATGAACAACATCCAATAATCTACTAACTTTCAAAATTTTAACATAAATCAAGTAGTATTTATCTCTAGGATTCCAGAAACTCAAAAATTACAAGAAAATGACTTAATTTAGCTTACCAATTAAACTTCAAGCTTGAAATCTCTAATTTTCCCTTTTATCCTTCTTCCCCTTTTCTCTCCTTCCTATTTTCGTTTGCTCTCTGTTTCTTTTTGTTTTGTTTCTTTCTTTCTTTTTTTCATGTCTTTCCTTTCTCTGTTTCGTTCTAATTCTTTCCCCTTTTCTATCATTTTATTTCTATCATGTTTTATATAATAATAATAATAATAATAATAATAATAATAATAATAATAATAATAATAATAATAATAACATAATAATAATATAATAGTTTTACTTAAATAATAAGTAAATACATAATAATCACAAATATATGTATTTTATTTATACACTTGGATTTATTTCTACCACACACTTGTCATAATTTTGGTTTATTTTACCTAATATAATAATATAATATAATATATTTATAATTAAATAATATTTTAATATATTTAAAACATAAAAATCTAAGATTTTTATCATACTTATGCCGCCTCATTTATGGGACTTGGCATATTTATCTATTTCTTTTAACTTGTCTTTAATCTATTATTCAACTTTCACCTCTACTTCAATTTAGTCCTTTTTCACAATAACTCTTAATTAAGTCAAGTTCATTTAACCAAAACCGAATTGATCACACAACTAACTTCGTAAATATTTTTAATAAATATTTACGAACCCGTTTCACTAAAACGGAGGCCCGATAATTCACTTTCCAATGCTTGCACTTTTTAGGTCGTTACATACCTATTTAACTCATTTCATTAATTTATCAAATTCTACTACTAATTAGATGCATACAAACATTTAATATTCACAACCACAATTCAAACTATTTCATTGCCAAACCAACCTTATACATGCCATATAAACTAAAATTTACATTGCAAAAACTACCGGAATAAATTGAATAGTGTAGCTTGATGTGTTGATCCTATCTTCTGACTACACGTTAATCTACAAGAACATTAAACAACATGAGTAAGCTTAATGAAGCTTAGTAAGTTCAATAGGTTAAACATTGATCTTACTGAACTTAATATAATATAATAAATTAAATTGTAAATAAATCATACATTTTTCCCTGTCAAATACAATATAATCAATAAACACACTTCCTTCAGATCAATATCAATAATAATTTATAAATATTTCAATTCAATCACATAAGACTCTTACCATTTCTTACTGAATCGAAGAACGACTTACGGATATGAGTACATCGTTCTTTTTGTGACATAGTCCAACTATGGTCTTACACATGCATTGCCATGGCCCTGCCATGGTCTTACATTTGTAGTGTCATAACCCAGTTATGGTTTTACACATGTATCTACACTGCCATGGTCCAACCATGGTTTTACATTCAAGGTGTCATAACCAAGTTATGTTCTTTTCATTAAAATGCCATAGCCCAACTATGGTCTTACATTTAAACATTGCCATGGTCCAACCATGGTCTTATCCATCAATTCATTCTTTACCACGGAACAATCGTACTCAATCCTACGTTCTACTAATTTTAAACATTCAATTCAATTTTCATACTTTTACAATAATCTTAATTTCAACAAAAAAATATGAAAAAATATATTATGTCATTCCTAAATTAACAAATAATCATGAAATTTTAACCATATGAACTTACCTGAGTTGGATTGTAAAATTGGTAATAGTTCAGAGACTACCCGGCTAATTTTCTTTTTCTCGTTGATCTACGAGCTCTTGATATAGAATGTAAAATTTTTCATTCATTAGCATATAGTTTAATTTCAGTCCGCTTCACAATTTATACCCCTTAAAATTTGAAATTACACATTACCCCAACTTTTATAGTTTTTTGCAATTTAGTCCCTCACTAATTAACTTATCAAATGAGATAATTTTTCTCAATTAACACTTTACCTAAATATTATAAGCTATTGCACAGCCCTTAATAAATATAATTTAATACCAAACCCTAAGATTTAATCTTTTCACAATTTGGTCCTAAAATCAATTTCTATTGAAATTACTTAATAAAATCTTCATATAAAACAATTAAAACTTCAAATCCATCTTAATTCATCATAAACATCCAGAACCCATCAATGGTAACTTTCAAAATTACCCATAGAATCAAAAACTAATGAATTAGATAATTGGACCTAATTGTAAAAGTCTCAAAACATAAAAATTTCAAGAGAAAATCAAGAATTAAACTTACATGAAGTAAAAATATAAAACCAACTTAATAAGCTCTCTAATGGCTGTTTTTGGCTGAGAATTGAAGAAGAATTGCCTAAAAATCTTTAGATTTCTTTTTATTTAAGTTTAATTTTACCAAATTTACAATTTTACCCTTAAATCACCTAATTCCAAGAATTTTTTTCCTCTTATGCCGCGTCAGCTATTCCTTGGGTGTTTAATTACCCTTTTAGTCCTCCCTTATTTACCATTTATGCTATGTAATCACTTTAGCAAGTTTTGCACCTTTTCCAATTTAGTCTTTTTTAATTAATTAACTATCGAAACGAAAAAAATTTGTAACAAAACTTTAATACTACCTTAATGAAACTCCGTAAATATTTATAAAAATATTGTAAAGAAGCCATTTGGTTGAAGGGACTCTTTAGTGATCTTAATGAAAACCTTCAAATCAGTACAATATTTTGTGACAGTCAAAATGCCATCCTTTTTATGAAAGATCAAATGTTTTATTAGAGAACAAAGCACATTGATGTTCGGTATCATTTTTGTTCATGATATTATTGCTCGTGGTGATATTGTTGTGAGCAAAATTAGTACTCATGAAAATCCTTCAGATATGATGACTAAGTCATTTCCCATAACCAAGTCTGAGCATTGCTTAGACTTGGTTGGTGTTTATTGTTGAAGTTAAAACTTTAAGGGATTTTTATGGAAGAGGTGAATAACTTTTTCATTGAGAGTTCTCGATGAAAAACTTGTTTGTTGAAGAATTCGTGTCAATGTGGAGATTGTTAGAATAGAGTGACCCGAATCCTTGTTAAAATAAAACACAGTGGTAAAATAAAATAAAAGTAAAATCCATATAGAACTACAATTCTTTTATTTTATTTTAGATTAAGGTTTTTCAACCTTATTGCACATCATCTATTTGATATTGATTAGAATAAAGTGTTTCAACCTTACTATACTCATTCTATTAGAATATGATTTTTCAAGCCTATAAATAGACATAGTCTACTACTCTTGTATTTTATTCGAATTTGACATAGTGAATTGTCTTCTTATCTGCCCGTGGTTTTTTTCCAAAAGGGTTTCCACGTAAAAATATGTTTTTTTTTATTTTTCTTTCTTTTTTCTTTGCGATAAATCGTCATTATTGACGTTCTATTTTTCACACCTGACATTTATAAACAAACTGATGAACATCGTGACGCATACCTTTCTAGTAGAAATTGGAAAATAGTCTATGAAATGTTCTTGTAATGCCAACACAACCATAAATCGAAGACGAATGAAATTCCGATAATAGTTGGTGACGAAGTGGCAAATCTAATGGATGGACTAGACGACCACAAAAGAAAAGAAGTCCATTGTAGGCAAAGTTAGGCAGTAATTGTGGATTGGAGTGAAGACGATGACATAATTCTTGGAGTTCTGGATGGGATTGAGTAGCAAGATGTACAACCTCTACAATAGTAAAAACTGGGCGTTAGAGCACAAGCAGTGATGCTAAAGGAACTCGAGATAAGGCATCGGCGGCGAGGTTAGACTTTCCTAGGCAGTATCGAATTTCAAAATAATATCCCATGAGTTTCCCCCAACCATTTATGTTGCTCCAGTGTTTGAATCTTTTGACCAGTGAAACACCGCAAAGATTGTTTATTGGTAATAATGGAAAATCATCGACCCAACAAATACTGGCGCCATTTTGCGACTGCTTGTGTAATGGAAAATATCTCCCATTGATAAGTGGAAGCAGATTGCATTCGATGATTGGGCTTTTGGCTAAAATAACCAATTGGATATGATCCTGGGACAAAATAGTGCCAATACCTACTTTGGAAGTATCCGTTTCGAGAACAAAAGGTTTGGTAAAATCCATCAATTGCAAAATCGAAGTCGAAGCAAGTAATTGTTGCAAACAGGAAAAAGTGTTCTCCACTTGGGATGTTCATAGAAGTTTTCTTTGTTTAGCAAATCAGTAAGAGGTCCAGCGATAGTAACATAATGACAGACAAAATGACGGCAATTGCCGGAGAAACCCAAGAAGCTTTGGACCTCCTTAATGGTGGTCGGTGTTGGCCATTGAGAAATGGCGTGAATTTTGGCAAGATCGACAACAATTCATTGGGCCAAAATAATGTGTCCTAAATAGCCATTGAAACCTTGGCCAACTAAACATTTGGACTGTTTAGCCACAAGTTGATGGGTCTGAAGCCGTTGAAAGACCTGTTCAACATGATGAAGATGAGCAACCCAAGTTGAACTATAACCAATATATTGTAAAAAAAAAACCCAGAACAAAGACATTAAGAAAAGGCCGAAAGACCTCGTTCATCAAGATTTGAAACGTCGACGGTGCGTTCGTTAAGCCAAATGGCATAACCAAAAACTCGTGATGGAAGATAACCCGCCAACAAATCTAATTTGGAGAAAAATCAGGCACATGATCGTTCTCTTTAATGTTGTAAAAGGAGGAATATCGATTGGCTTGTAAAACCCATCGATCAGGACTACCTCTAGAAAATTGAACAAACTAGATTAGAGCTGGTTTATGAGTTCCCAAAGGAGTTGGTCCTATTGGCAATTGAGAACTGCGTCTTCGTGAAGAGGTGGATGTCAAGGAGGCAGTGGGGAGATGATTCAGGATTTTTTGAAGCATCTGTTGGTAAGAGGCGAACGAAGTGGTCAAGGAT
Organism: Gossypium raimondii; assembly: GCF_025698545.1. Classification (NCBI taxonomy): domain Eukaryota; kingdom Viridiplantae; phylum Streptophyta; class Magnoliopsida; order Malvales; family Malvaceae; genus Gossypium; species Gossypium raimondii. The sequence continues at coordinate 4,466,492 of NC_068572.1, forward strand.
GTTTGGGGATCATGGATTGAGATTTGTCGAGGAGCTTTAGGTGAGTACCATCGGCTATCGAAGCGGATGGTCAATGAAAGCACCAAATATAATGTACTCGTATTTCCAAATTGCATAAAATTACAAAAGATGAAGATAAGGTAACATAATTCAGAATTTTCCAAAAGAAACAACATGCATTTCATCATTTTGCTTATTCTCTTTACACTCCAAGCCGTTAGTTCCCTGCTGACATGGTTACCATAACAAACTCAACAAATTTCTTTGGTACCTTGCTGTTACGAATGGGTCTCGTGTTTATTGATGGCCCATCTTCTTGGTCTTCTCGTGTGTTGGTCCCTTCATTGTGTGGCCCATTCACAATATAATAGAAGTTTGTATAATAGCATGCAAGTTTTTAATGAACCGTAAGATGAAATTTGGGAGGAAAGACGAAAGGTTCATTAGGGAACAATGTTTTGGAGGTGGCCAATAAATCTATTTTAACGAAGAATGTTAATGATTGAAGAAATATCAAGGAGGTTAGCATCAGTGCATCATGGAAGAGAGGAGGTTGAAGAAGCTGGAGCTCTAAGGGAAAAAAATAGGTCTTAGTGCAATTGGAGTGGAAAAAGAGGAAGTTGCAGAACTGGCAAATATTAAATTGAGTGGTAAGACTATAATGATTTGAAGTAGTGTTTTTCGAAGGTGAATAGGTGATGGTGTGTAAAGTTGCTTAACAAGATTAATCTTATCTTTGCAAGCTTGTGCTTGAAGGGTTTTTACAATATTCGTCAAATAGTAGCAATTGGCTTGTGTTTGGTGTTCGGAGTTTGCCAAGGAGGTTCGTAGCTACTAATGTTTTGTGATGCTAAGGAGTGTGCTTGACTTATTTTATTTTTTATTTTCGGTTTATTCTCTCTTACCGAGCTTACTTCTTGTCTAACTGAATTTTAGGTGCTTTTATGGAGTGTTCTTGTTGCAATGCTTTGTTGCTTTTAGGAGTTTCTAGTTTTTTTGTATTTAGGTGTGAATTTGCATTTTTTCCCTCTTGTTTAGAAGTTTATCCTTTAGACTAAGGTGTTTTATGCAAAATAGTCAATATTACACTAGTAGACACTGTTTTTCCACTAGAATTGGTACGTATCACTATCAATTTGTTTAAGTGTATTGTTTCAAATTTATTAATATTTTATAAAATATTTAATATATATAAAATTATTTGTGAATATAAAATAAATGATACTGAATAAATTTCAAATATAAACTATTTATCAATTATATAAAATACTCATTGATAAACTTGAAATAAAAATTTCAAATCTGGTTTCATTTTTAAAATCTGTTTTAAAATAATTAATAACCAAACACTTAATCTTAGCTTTTCAACCTAAATTTTAGACCCGATTATTTTATAATATTTTATTTAATTATACTAATAATTTTTAACCTAATTTTGGGATTCGGATTAAATATCCAGTTCACTAACCCGATTTTTGGGATGTGAAAGTTATATTGTATTTTTGGTGTTTGTTCTTGCAAATATGAAGTAATTTTCTAAATACGTAGGGGAGATGAACCCTAGGATGAATTATATTATTTGATTTCTAGTTTTATGCAATAAAACCTTAGTTATTTGTTTTCAATTATGAATGTTTAGTTATTCTTGGGTTGACAATTCTAGAGTATTAATCCATATTTGATGTGCATAAGTTTGAGGTTGAATAGACCCTTCTTGGGAATAGATCTTACATAATTGAATGGAGTTGCATGCAATCTTAGAAATAAGACGACATAAATCTATCGAATTAGAGTCAAATCTAATAGGGGGATCCATGGAGCAAATTAATATGATGATAGGTATTTTACTTAAAAAGAAATTTCCATTAATCAACCTAGAGTTAGTTTCTCTTATACTCGAAAGAGATATTAGCATAAATTAGGATTTCTAATGATCAAAGAAACTAAGAAAAGAAATTGCATAAATTAGATTGAGAATTACAGATGAAGTCTAGGTGGATTCTTACCTAGGTATTGTTTTCTCACTTGGTTGATATTCGAATATTTTTGTGTTTTATTTCTTTAACGCAGTCATTAGTTAGTTAATTTTAGTTTTAATTAATCCTTTGAATTATTAGGCTAAATAATAAAAAAGACGATAATTATTAGTAATTGTAGTCCTCAAGGAAATAATATTTGTGCTCACCATAACTATGTTATTAATTGATAGGTGCACTTGCGTTACCAATTTATAATTAGTTTAGTGGACATCATTTGGCTTCAAGAGTTGCTTGGTGAAGTGGAAATTAAGCAAAAGTATGTCAAAGTACATTACAATAGCCGTAGTGCTATTCAACTAGCAAAGAATCAAGTTTACCATACAAGGATGAAGCACATTGATGTCCAGTATCATTAATTTGCACGAGAGATTCTGGAAGAAGGTGGAGTGAAGATCCAGAAAATTTCAACCACTAAGTATTCTATAGATATGATGTCTACGGTTGTGATTGAGGCCAAGTTCCAATCATGTTTGAACTTGATCAATGTTAAAACTTGAAGCTTCAAATTTGAAGACTATCAAATGTTGTTTTGCAAGGAGATTGAAGATGTGGAAATTTGCTAAGGTGTAGATTTGTTGAAATAGCACAATCCCACATCTAAAAAATACAAGGTTGTGGAGAGTTTGTACTACTATAAACAAAGATTGTTTCTCCACCTCTGAATCATCCCAAAATTTTTTATTTTCTTCATAAGGCAAATTTTCCCTCTTCTTATTTGTAATTTTTTACTTGTGAATTTTTGGTGTTCTATTTTATTTATCTTTCAATATTTTGTAGGGTAATTGTAGTGATACATTGTTCTATTAAATTAAATTATTTAGAGATTTTGTCTAGGAAGTTAGGTTTTTAAGTGGGATCGTTTGTGACCTTTCCAATCTTTTTGAGAATTAACCTAATATGAATATATGTATAAATATATATATATATATATATATATATATATATATATATATATATATATATATGATATACGTCGGTAAGCTAGAAAATTTTTTAGGGGGTCAAAATTTAATTGTAATTTTTACAATAGTAAAATGTAAATTCACCATTTTAATAGCCTCTATCTTTATAATTTTTAAAGGATTAAATCAAAAATTTTTCATTTTTAGGGGGGACCAAAGTACAATTTTACCTTTATTAATTTAAAATTTTAAAAATTTTAAAGAGCTTAAATGGAAAATTTTTCATTTTAGAGGGGTCGGGGCCCTTGCTAGCCCCCTGATATACGTAGGAATCTCTTGAGCAAGAAATACCTATTTAAACGATTCATAATCTATATGATTACTTATATAGAAATTTAGAAAGTCTTCCTTTTAAAGATCCAAGAAATTTATACTCGAGACTTTTAATTTAATATTTTTTTGTTTTTTATTTTTAATTCACATAGACCCAAATCATTTAGTATTACAAGGGTAATGCGTGAGTAATGATTAGGATAGCAAAGTTGGTAGAGCAGAGAATTGAAAATCCTCATGTCACCAGTTCAAAGCTGATTACTAGCTTATGATTCTTTTGTATGAGTATCTACTCTACCAATTAATTGATATGGATGGACAATATATATATATGGGAGTAAACCCTCTATTTATTTTATTTTGTTTTATTTTCTAGTATAATAATTTTTTTTTGCCCTATTCGCACAAAAGTAACATATCAGTTGGCCACACTGCAATTTCTCCTGATTTCACCTTGTTCTCCAGTGAGAACATCAAGGGAACCCATATGCACCATTGCGTCGCCGAACTTTTTAGCCCATGCTTCACCGCGCCTCACATTGTTCAACACCAACTCGGACGTCAAGGAACTGTCCATCAATGTCTGGTCGGAGGTGAGCAAACCACGACGACGCGTCAGTTCAATGTAGTACTTGTTGTCCAGGCGAGTGGGTGTGACACGTTCAAGTGGCACTGTGGTTCGATCCCCTCCAGCACTAGCCGCAGATGTTGGGGGTGGGCACTTGATTTTCAAAAAGGCAGCGTAGTTAGGATCAAGAGAAGGGTCTTGAGCATGAGTGGCGTTAAAAGAGTAGAGCCGGTTGGAAAAGGAAGAGCAATGCGAGACACCAATGGAGTGTGCCCCTGATAATGTCACCATCTCATCCACTGACATTCCTTTCCTATCGAAAAGTTGAGCAATTTGTTGCGCGTTGAAGAACGGCGGGGGCAGGTTTTGTGGTACTTCGTCGCTAATAGAGACACGGCCATCCCGGCGGCCGGCGGGAATGGCGTAATAAATCCCTCCAGCTTTGTACGTGCTGTCACGGGCAGCGAATGCGATTATGTCCGCACAAGACACGGTTCCTGGACATTGTGCCTCGATTTGGGCTTTGGCCTCATCAATCACCTCGAAGCCTCGCAAACTAGGGTTATTAGCAGGGTGATCCATCTCTGCTGGGGGTTCTCCGGGCACGGACCTTAGAAGGACTGAAGCATCACAACCCTGAATTTGCATGCAAGGAGCAGAGTTAGAGTAGGAAACATGATGAGTCAATCTATCAATTATTAAGCAAATGAGCGTATACATACCCTGACGAAGCAGTCATGGAAATACATTCGGATGAGACCAGCAGCTATGCCAGGATTAAGTGTAACCGCTTTGTTTACAGCTTTTCTTACAATGGTCTCTGCGGATGGACAAGTTTGTGTATAGAAGCCCACCTTCAAAGATGCAGAAGCCACAATTGAGCAGCCAAGCATGAAGGAGAACAAGGCAATAATGTGAAATTTCGAGCACAACAAAGTCATTGTGCCTGATATATATAATATAGCAGAAGAAAAAATTGTATATTAATTGGAAAGGGTTGAGGATCAGAATATAGTGGTTTGTGCAGTTGGAATTGAAAGATTATGAGAGTGGAGATGTTGGATGGAGTATATATACATGGCCATAGGAGGAGTTGGTGGTGATTACTTGTTGGAACCAAAAACGTGTGTAGTTTAAGCTGTAGGCTTGAAAGCATAGCTTGGGGTTGAGGTGTTCCTTTGTTTTGAACCATTTAGAGGCATGCAGCAGCTTCTTTGTTTTGATTTGTCGATTTTCTTCTTCTTTTTTAATATTTACATTTTTTCCTCCTTAAATTACAATTGTTCTGATTTGTTAAATTCCACTCATATTTAATAGTTTAAAATAATTGTTTTGTTAAATAAAATAATTAAATTTATAATTATTTAATTTGACTCACGAACACCTTTATATTAGAGCCAATAACATAACCAAAATTTTAATTTAGGGATCAAAATTGATTTATAAATTTAAAAAATCAAAGTGCAAATTTACAATTATATTAATTTATTATTTTAAAATTTTTAAAAGACTAAACTCAAATTTTATCATTTGAGGACCAAAATATAATTAATTAACATTGAAATTTTATTTTAATAATAAAATTTAACAAAAAAATTTTAAATAATATTTTTAATATTGAAAAAATATTGATATTAATATTTTAATCATAAATTTATATTACAATTTATAAATATTTAATAATAAATATTTTATAGTATATAATATAAATATTTTAATTATATAAATATGAGTATTTGCTTAAATCATGTTTAGGTTCATTTATCCCTTCAAACTCTAATGCGCCATTATACACTCTCGTATATGTAATCTAGATTAAGTTTTAATTAGGTATTGTTTATAATTAAGTTTATATATGCACTGTTTTTTAAACCGGACTGGTGGTCGAACTAGTCAAGTCACCGATTCACCGGTCCAATTAAAAAATTATTACAAACTAAAAAAAAACTAAAAACCTTGATTCAACTGGTTCAATTGTCGGTTCAATGGTTCAATCGTTGATTCAAACGGTTTTTTAGTCAGTTTAATCGATTTGTACCAATTCCCGATCTAACCAATTCAAAACCATCTTCCAAAACGGTACCCCAATCCAACTGACTGGTCCAATCCAATTCAAATAACATTGTATATATGATATTGATGATTATAAAATATTATCTTATTATAAAATAAATTTCAATTGTCAAAAGTAAATGTTACTATAATATTTTGTAACAAATATATTTATGTTGTGTTTATTTCATTAACGACAACTTTTAGACAATAATTTCAAAAAATTACCAAACAATAAAAATATTTTATGCAGAATTCAAACACAAAAAAATTCAATTTTTAAAGAATCAATCCATTTTACAAAAATTATTTTAATGAAGCTTAAGTTTCTTTTTATATTGTATTTATTTTATGTAATTGTATAATGTTAAATAAGGAATAGCCAGGAATTTCAACTTGTCCTACATAAGTAATAGTTTTTATACGATTTTGGCAAGTTTTAAATGCTATGGCAACTAGCTATTTCTAGTTGTGACTACGCCAATTCTATCTCAAATCCAATTGAAGTACACACATTATGCAAAACCAAATTTTATTTAATGATAAATCTTACAACAGTAGGTACGACTTACAAGTGGGATTGTCCAAATATAGGAGAGATAATTACCATTAAAAAAATTAAATATAGTGAGAGGTACTAGAGAAAAATATGTCCTAATGAAACAATTACAATCACAAGTGGTTATCACGAAAGCAGATTTTTAAAATTGAATCTCTGGTCAAATAAGTTAAATTGTTAGTTTTCAATTTAATTGATGTTAGATATCAATCCAATTAAGTAACGAATAAATAAAAAAATAGTGGTACAAATTGAGAAATTAAACAAACAAATTTAACGTGAAAAAACCCCTCCAAAGAGGATAAAAAAATAAGCAAAGATAATTTTACTATAATGGAAAAAGAACGAAGAGTACAAAAGATGGAGATAAAAACTAAATCCGAAAACAAAGAAGTGAACACAAAATTCTCCAAAAGTGTTATGAGTTCTAATATTTAATGGGTGTGCTTTTGTAAAAGAGCCTATTTATAGGCTAAATTCGTAGGTCAAATAATAATAAAATAATCTAAACTAATCAGAGTTCGACTGAAACAAATAACTAGAGTTTAACTAGGAGATTATCTTTCAAATTTGACTGAAATACGTGGCATACTCAACAAATCTCCACCTTTACTCGTATTTCACAACGCCATCTTTCCCAAAGCCCGCCACGGGCCTATCTTAAACTATGCAGGAAATTAACTGAGTTTAATCTGTGCTTAGAAGATGGAAGACTTCTAGCCTTTGACTTGTGCACTACCAAATCAAAACTAACCCGAGTCTGATTTTCACGAACACAGTGTTTTAACTTTTCAAAACCTGCATCCAAAAGAGAACCTCTTTTCAACAAAATGGTCATGCATTTTTCCCTCATATGACCAAGTTGCCTCCGCTCCAAACGAGTTGGCTTCGACTCCGTGACAAACATGGGACATTCGGTTTCACCAATCATTGTAGAACCTTCAAGAATATAAAGATTGTCGGTCCTTTTAGCTTTTAATAAAATGAGAGCCCTACGAGACACCTTAATACTGTTCGACTTGATATTGATTCTGCAACCTTTCTAGTCTAAAATACTCAAGGAGATAAAATTCTTTCGTAAACTAGGTACATATCTGACATCTAAGAGTGTCCTAATCATCCCATCGTGCTTCCTAATTTTAACGGTACCAATACCAATTACCTTACTGGATGAATCATTTTCCATGCGCACAACTCCATCTGCAACCGAACTGTATGTGGAGAACCATTCTCTGTTGGGACACATGAGGAAAGAACGTCTCGAATCTAGGATTCACTCAGACGTAAGCTCAAAGCTATCGCTCATTGACACTAACAAGATATCATTATCGCTTTCATTGGCCAAATTAGCACCAACTATATCTTCCTCATTACTCTCAACAACCCTTTTTATTTTGTAGTTTATAATAATCTACTCTGACGTGACCTAACTTCTTACAATAACAACACATTTTTTCTCGCTTCTTTGATGCTTCCAAAATGAAAGCTTGCCTATCTGCCTTGCTATTCGAACCAAACTCATTGTCAAGTTTTTCTTTACTCAACAATGACTCTTCATTTCCTAGAATAAGAGTTTGTCTCTGTCATAAATTAGGGTCTCCCTAAAAGACTTGTATAAAGAGGGTAAAGAGCACAATAATAGCATAGCCAGATCTTCATCGTCAATCTTAAACTCAACATTATTTAAATCATTCAAAAGAGTAATAAATTAACTAATGTGATCTCAAGAACCTCACATTCTTTCATGCGAAACGTAAATAGATGTTGCTTCAACACTAAATGGTTAGCCAAAGACTTAGTCGTAAAAAGAGTTTCTAACCTTTTCCACAAGGCGAATGAGGTTTTCTCCATCAATACCTTCTGCAATACCCTATTCGCGAGGCACAACTGGGTTGCAGACAAGGCCTTTTCATCAAGCTCTTCCCATTTTGCCCGATCTAGATTCTTAAGCTTTTTCCTGATAACGACATTTTTCAGGCCGGTCTGAACTAGAATTGCCATCATCTGAACTTGCCATAGATTGAAATTTGTAACACCATCAAACTTCTCAATGCCAAATATTGTTGCTGCAATTTCTGAACGAGCTAATCAGCGAAAATTGACCTAGCTCTGATACCACTTATTGGGGATCGACTCAATTAAGCAACGAACAAGTAAAAAAATAGCAAAAGAAATTGAGAAATTAAACACACAAATTTAACGTGGAAAATCCCCTCCAAAGAGGATAAAAAATCACGGGCAAAGATAATTTTACTGTAATGGAAAAAGAACGAAGAGTACAAAAGATGGAGATAAAAACTAAACTCCAAAACCTGAAAACAAAGAACCCTCAAAATGTAAACACCAAATTCTCCAACAATTGACTTGATCATTAGTCTAACGATAATTAAATAAATAATTTAAAAATCGTAAATAATTAATAGAAATTATAAATTGGTTCAATTGATTCAATTATCAAATTTTACCTCAAATTTAAAGTTTTTATTGATTTTAAAAGTTTATTTAGTGAACAATTCAATCCCTTTGTTCGAATCGATATAGCGATTGATTTTCGCTCAGACAAAATTTCAACAACATCATCTCTTATTTTACAAAATTTAATCTCGTGGATCTCAAATTATAAAAATTATCTTGAATGAGCATGCCTAATACTCTTTATAAGAGTTGGTGAAAGGTGGTTTTGTAATTCACTATCAAAGTTCTATGGTGGTCAATTCGATTATACTATCAGATTTTAGTTTAATCGGTTTGATTCAATAATTTTAAATAAAATAAAAATTTATAAAAGAAAAGAAATTTAATAATCGAATGAACCATCAAATTTTTGTGTTTTATTCAATGTGTAACTTTATTCATGACTTTTTATTTGATTTATTTTTCATAAATGACTAACATCATTATCGATAAAATATCATTTTATGTTTACATGTTACATTCACAAATACTTATATTTATCCAATATAAAAATAAATTGATGTGTTCATTTCTTTAAATGTGTACAATTGAATCAAAACAAAAGTTTTATATATACATTTGAACCAAAATCAAAATTTAATGAGTATAATTGCACAAAATCAAAATTCATGTACAAAATTAAATATTAAATCAAAGCTCGTGTATAATTTTAATATTCATCTCTTATTTAATGATGGTCACAAAACTAACTATAAATACGATAAATACAAGCGCACCTATCGAACAATAATATAGCTATGGTAAGTAGAGAATATTGTATCCACGAGGACTAAAAGTACTAGTAATTATCGTCTTCTTATTATTTAGCCGACAAATTGGAGTGATTATTTTTAACCTAAATTTACTAAGAACGCAACAGAGAATAAATCAAGGAAAAAAACTAATATTAACCAATGAGATAGACAATACCCAAGAAAGAATCCACCTAGACTTCACCTATTATTATCAATCTGAATTAAATGATTTATTCACTTGTTACTTGATCCGTAGAAATCCCTAAATTATGTTAATATCTCTTTCGAGAGTAAGAACAACTGACTCTAGGTTGATTAATTGAAATATCTTTCTAATTAAAATTCCTATCATCGCATTAACTCGATCTATGGATTCCCCTATTAGATTTGACTCTAGTCTGGTAGATTTATGTCGTCCTATTTCTAGGATTGCATGCAACTCCACTCAATTATGCTAAATCTACTCTTAAATAAGGACTTTTGCTCCACTAAAATAAGCACATTAAATATGAATTAATATCCCAGAAATATTAAAACAAGAAATAACCATACATAATTGAGAATAAGAATTAAGTATTTATCGTGTAAAACAGAAATTAGATAAAATGATTTATCATAGGTTTCATCCTCCCTAGGTATCTAGGGAATTAGTTCATAGTCCTGAATAGAAACATCTCAAAGTCAGAAAAACCACAAGACATAAAGAAACTCAATAAAACTTTGAAAGAAATTAAAAGGAGATCTTCAATCTTGATGGAGATCCGCTTCCGAGTTGATTTTGATGGCGTTCTTCGAGTGTTTTCTTTGATCTTCTCCGATTGCCCCCTTATGTCTTCTTCTCATGGGTATTTATAGACTTTAGAATGCTTAGAAAACCTAAAAATTGATTTCTTTCGCGTATTTGAGAAACAGGGTGCGAAATCGACACGGGCAAGTGTCCAGCCCATGTGGCTCACACGGTTGTGTGCCCAACCAGTGTGGAAATGCTCAAGCCGTGTGGATCCTGAAAACAACTCTTTTTGTCTGATTTTGGCTTGTTTTTCTCTCCTTTCACTCCCACTTGCTCTCCTAAGTATAGAAACATGAATTTAAAGGATTAGGAGCATCAAATTCACTAATTTTCATAATTAATCATTCAAAAATGAATTAAAAATGAGATTAAAATATGTTACTTTTATAGCTTATCATTTAAAAATTCATTTTAATGAGATTTAAGCTTTTAAATCTATCTTTGGAGGAAGCAATATGTTTGGTCAAGTATGTAACAAGATATTCTGGTGCAGGATTCACTACCTTGAACCAAACAAACATTTAGGGTAAGTAGTTAAATCCATATTAGATTCAGTGGAAGCGGTTGAATAAAAAACTAATGGTTTGACTAGTGATAATGAAAAATAAAACAAATTGCTATAAATTAATAAAAAATTGAAAATCAAAACTTGACGGTTCAACCGATTATTAAAATTTCATCTCTTTTATAATTTTTTATTTTTATTTAACAATTGTTGAATTAGATCAATTAAACTAAAATCCGATAATATAATCAACCACCTTAGAAAATTGATATTGAATTACAAAACCACATTTTATCAACTCTAATAAGAGTATTAGACATGCTCATTTAAGATATTTTTGATAATTTGAGATCCTCGAAATTAAATTTTGTAAAATAAGAGACAGTGTGGATGTGGCTCCTACTTCAATGAGTAGTTGAAATTGGCGGAGGATGCTTAAGTTGAAGCCTTTGGTTGCTGCCACTTTTCAACAGTTTGCTAATGCTAAAGTGAGTACTTCTCAATTGTGGGAGGCAATTAGAACTCGTGGTGTGAAGGTGGAATGTCAGTGTTTGCTATGGTTCCCTTTACATATTCCTAAGCATTCTCTTATTGCTTGGATGGTCATTTTTAATAGGCTCCCAACTCGAGATCGCTTGCTTGCTTTTGGGATTTCGATTGATACTTGTTTTTTCTGTATAGATGCTGCAGAGAAATGTGATCACATTTTCTTTGAGTGCAGTTTTTCAAGGAAGGTGTGGCAGTCAGTTTTGTGTCTTTGCTCCATTTATAGGGCTGTGAGAACTTGTAGGCAAGAGTTATGGATACAGAGGAACAAGAGATATTTTGGTGCATCTTTCTTAACTAAAGATGCTGTCTTGGTACACGATTAAATAGATTGTGCAGGCTCGCTTAGAGGAAAGATCAATCAATAGAACTGATCCTGTTATTGCTTCACTTTATGCTTCTTAAGGTATCATTGGTTAATTTGTTTGTATAGCTTAAAGTTACTGTAAAATGTTTTTTGTTCTTTGTAACAGTTTTAACTGCTTTCTTGGATTAATTAACTTCATCATTCATCCAAAAAAAAAGAGACGGTGTTATTGGAATCGGGTAGAATCGAAAATTAATTGTTATATTGGTTCAAACAAAGAGATTGAATTATTCACTGAATGAACTGTTTAAAACCGATAAAAACTCTAAAATTGAGGTAAAAATTGACTATTGAATCGATTGAACCAATTTATACTTTCTATTAATTATTTATAAATTTTAAATTATTTATTTAATTATGATTAAACTAATGATATAATCATTTAAACTAAAACTAATAATGTAACTCATTCGACCACTTATCCAATTTTAAAAAAAATGCTTTCTCATCCTAAATGTTTCATTAGGAACTATACTCTTCTCAAGTACCTCTCACTATATTCAAATTATCTCTCCTATACTTGTTCAATCCCACTTGTAAATTTTACCTAATGTTGTAAGGCATAATCAATAAATAAAAGTTAGTTTTGTTTAATGTGTGTGAATGGATAGGAGTATTTTAATTGCATTAGAGATAGAATTAGCTAGTTGCCATAGCATTTAAACTTGCCTAATTCATATAAAAGCTAGTTCTCCTACCTTTCCATTTTAAGTTTAACATCATACAAATTACATATATAAGATAAATACAATATAAAAGAGTTTTACTCAAAACATTTTCATGAAAATAATTTTTGCAGTTTGAATAATTTTGCATAAAATATTTTTCGTTGTTTGATAAATTTTCTTGAAATCATTATCTAAAAGTTATTTTTAATGAAATAAACATAACACGATATTATGGTAACATTTACTTTTAACAATTAAAATTTATTTTATAATAAGATAATATTTTATAATAATCAATATTATATATAAAATGCTATTTGTACGAAAATAATCAAAATAATCAAATTAAAACATGTCAATCAAATAAACAAATACTACTTTATATAATTGCAATTAACCACACTAACACTATACAGTACTCTTATCAATTTAAGGAGAGCAAGGCAATAATGTGAAATTTCGAGCACAACAGTGTCATTGTACCTGATATATATAATACAACAGAAGAACAACTTATAAATTAAATGAAAGCAAATTAAAAGTAGAATGGAAAGGGCTGAGGATCAGAATATGGTGGTTTGTGCAGTTGGGATTGGAAGGTTACGAGAGTGGAGATGTTGGATGGAGTACTTATATATAGCCATAGGTGGAGTTGGTGGTGATTACTTGTTGGAACCAAGAACGTGTGTAGTGGTAGATGTAAGCTTGAAAGCATAGCTTGAGGTTGAAGTGTTCATTTGTTTTGAACCATTCAAAGGCATGCAGCAGCTTCTTTGTGAGTGAAGAGGAAGAAAACTTCAGATTCAGACATACATATATTGCTTCATCTCCTTAATATCATATATATATATATATATATATATATATATATATATTCAGCTCTGACCAAGCCTTTCAACTCTCTATTCTAAATTATTGCAACGAGAGCTATGGGTTTTCTCAAGCTGTAATGGAGCTGCAGTAATAATATTATACTGGTAAATTCATATAGAGCACCGTCGGAATAGGGTTTCGAAGCATTACCAAAGTTTATCAATCCAATAGGAAAAATTCTCAAACATTTCTTATCATTAAAAATAGTCATCAAAGCATCATTTTAATCCAAATGATAAACATACCTAAACCAAATCAATTTGCCTAATTCATGAGCACTTAAACATAGAATTAAATTCAAATGCACGTATCTAGATTTAGTTCAATTTACCATGCCATAATATGGCTTCAAAAAACAAACACATATTTATATATATTTACAAAACTAATATTAAACTTATAACCTCATTTACAATTCATCCACAAAATAACAATTATTTAGACACCCTAGGTACATGTCGACACAAAGGATAAACATCACAAATTTGAGTTCGAGATCGTTATTGAATGCTAAATCGGTGATAAAAAGTTAAGTACCTAACCTGCGCACGGAAAACAAAATCGTACGTTAAGTAAAACTCAGTGGTATTTCTATAATCTAAATATTTAAAGACAAGATAAAATAATATGCACATATTAATTATAAGCACAATTCAATATTTAAAACCACATTTATTCATACAATGACATTAGCCATTCAATACTCAAATCATAAATACATCATTTTATACTATTCTCAATTCTCATCATTTGCTATATAATAGCTTTTCACAATTTGATCCACGTATCATTTAAACAATAACATTATCCATTCCATATCATACATAATTCATGTATCTCATTTTCATGTTTCAATTCACTAACCCATTTTCAATTCCCGTACAATATCATCCAATAGCACTCATAGTACCGTTTTCTTTAATTACCCCTATTAACACGACTCGGACTCGGACAGATATACGGATCCAACCCTATGCCTCATCGGATAAATCTGAAGTAGTAATTGCGCCCAACGCTTTATAAATTTGACACCCAGTGTCTCGTTGGTTAAACCGAAGTAAATTAGCACCCTGTGCCTCATCGACTCGAAGTCGAATAAATCCTTGTACTCTTCCTATCCTATAGCATGCCATCTATATCCGACTCAGCCCGATACAGTTAATAGGGTTCCAATTTGCTTTCCAAATACAACCAATATCCAATTATCATATTTGCACATCACGTATATATTCATTTCAATTCAAATAATCATTACATTTATAATATATATACCAATTCAATCCATTTCAATCAGCTTTAATTCAATTCAATATCAAAGTGCCAAATACTCACCTCAACCACTTACCATATGCATTAAATCAAAATACAACAATTAGTAACTAGGTTCGGATTAGAGAAATACAAACCAGGAATTCCGAGCTATTAGATGTCGACTTTATCTTTTCCTTTTTTAGTCGAGGATTTCGGTACGACGTTAGCTACAGAATTAAAACAATTAAAATTCATCAATATAACACAATTCAATTTCATATTGAATATTTCAATTTTTTACTCAATATTTTCCAAAATTTCAATTTAGTCCCTAAATCGAGACTAATTTTATTCGTCACATTTAATTCTACATTTTCATACAAATTCCACTTTAAATTAAATTTAACTCCCTATTTTCACTTAAGTCCCTAAATTTTGAATTTTCACAATTTAGTCCCTATTACTCAAAATTTACCATTTATTCTACAATTTAATCCTTTTTCATTTCTAGCTTAAAGATCTATCAATTTAACCCCTAATACTAAAATTATTCAACATTAACAACATTTATAAACTCAATAATTGCTAAATTTTCTACATAAGTCAGGTAGTACTTAACACCGAGATTCCAAAAACATAAAAATTACAAGAAAAATGGACTAAATTGACTAACCAATTGAACTTGGAATTTTGAAACCCCTAACCCGTGGGTTCTTTCTTCTCTTTCTCTTTTCCTTTTTCTTTCTTTCTATTTTGTTTTGCTTTTGTCTTTCTTTATTTCTTTTATTACTATAATATATATTTACTTAAATATTAAGTAAAACATACTATAATATATATTTTTTAAATTTAATTTATTAATAATATATAATAATAATTTTACACTTTATGCCACCTCATTAAAGAACAATGACGTAATTGCTTCTTTAGTCCCTTTAATTATTCTTTAATCTATGATTCAACTTTCACCCTATATGTAATTTAGTCTTTATACCTAATTACTTTTAATTCAAGTAAATTCACTTAACCAAAATCTAATTAACTACACAAATAGCTTAGTAAATATTTATTAAAAATATTTACGAGTCCGATTTACGGGAATGGAATCCCGGGAATGCACTTTTTTATTTTTTTCAATTTGGTCCTTTTTTTAATTAACTATCGAAACGTTAAAATTTCTTAATGAAACTTTAATACCACCTTAATGACACTCCGTAAATATTTATAAAAATATTTACGGCTCGGTTTATAAAAACAAAGTCTCGATACCTCATTTTCTAAAATCACTTAAACTTAATAAATCACTTAGATAACATAAATTATCAAATCAAAAACCTTTTTTTTTAATCACATTTGACTCATAAATATTAAATAATAATATTTACGAACTTACTCATCGGATTTGGTGGCCCCAAAACCACTGTTTCTGACACCACGGAAAAACGGGCTGTTACAACTCTTCTCCTTTACAAAAATTTCGTCCTTGAAATTACTCACCTGGTATAAGCTATTAAGTCAAGTCTTTCTTCCACCTTTTCAATCGAAGTTCATAAAAATCAATCATAACTCATATCATATTCGAACTCATATCAGAACTCATTTTAGAAGTTGATAGTATACCTGAACTTAACTGAGTAGCTCTGATGTTCTCCTACCATCACTTTATCATTAGTAATATAACTACCGAGAAATTCCCAATAATCGTCTGTCGAAACATAATCGAGAAACTCGGATTATCAAACTCTAGCTGATGCTTATGATGTAGTTGTATCTATAACTTTCAACTGATATTTGTTCCCCTTTTTCGAGGAAATTAGTGTCAAGCAATATCTTTTTACACAAGTGCAATAACTTCAACAATCGGGACAACTTTAACCCATAATAACATTTCTCGATTAGAACTGACTTGATAGATATATTTCTGTATCAAGTCTTCTAGAATCTAAATTTCTCATTCTTACTGTTCGTCTATTTACCCATGAATGCTTATTCCTGGACCTGAAGATAGACTCAAATGCGTATAACTCAATTAACTTTTCAATGAATAACCCACACTGATTAAAACAAATGAGTCGATTTTATCTATCAGATAATAACATTTTAGAATAATCCTTTCTTCTTGTTGTTAAGACAACCTAGACATACAATCTATCACAATTCCCTTAGAATACTAATCAAAGATCCATAAAAATTGCATTAACTTAAACGAAACATAACATCCCGTTTTAACTTGTTGACATTAATCAAGATTACCTGAGGAATGAAAACCAATATACAAGTTTGAGCTCAATCTTCCACCGTCTACTCTTTTATCGATGTCAACCCTTTCACGAAAGCTAGAAAAAGGATTATATATAATAAAGCTATTTCAATTATTAACATCGAAGCTTTAAACTATACCGAAGCCACAACCATCAGATAGATTAAAAACCATAGTGCTATAATAGGACCGACGTTTCAACATCAATACTGCACTCCAAAATAGAAGGGAAAATTGAAAGTAGTCCAATAACAACCAGTGCAGTAATACAACTTTTATAATCTGAGATCCATATCACTGAGCTCCCATGATCGAACCAGGATTTATAACAGTAATAAATGTAATTACCTCTGGCTAATGAATATCTTTTACAGATGAACTATGTTTGATAAATTAAACAATAAGAATGATAAGAAAATCGAGATAATGAAATCCAAGATATGAAGCTATACTGAATTTCCAAGAATAAAAACCATATTGAATGATAAAGAGATTGATGATGTCCCAAAGAAAGTCCAGAAGAAGAATATCGCTCATACGCACTAGAAACAGTTGTGATAGAGATAATTTAAATTGCATATATGTAATTCAGAACATTAACCAGTAGAAGTAGAAAATAGCTTCATATGAATCTTATCATCAAGTCTTTTATCTAACATAATGGATTAGAATTTCAGAAAAAGATAGAGCAATGCCGATCATGAATCAACCAGACTAATAATAATTCCGTCTAACATTATGATTAGCTAACCTTTTTATATGATAAGAATCACATCTGAAAATGAACAGTTACATACATCTCTGAGAATAAAAGAACATATAGAATACCCAGACGAGATCACTATAAGATACTCGACTATAACAGCTGCATTCAGATATCTTTGCAATTTCAAGACTATCCCACTGACTACTACAGTCATCAATGATCCTACATTATCCCAATCACTAAAGAAATCAATTCAGAAGAAATTCTGGTTAACCCATTCTTTAAATACCATACCTGAATAAATCGATTACTCATGAATAACTTCTTCTTTAATAACGACATTGCGTATCCCAAATAATTTTCAGAAAAATCTAATATCTCTTCTAAAATTCTCTTTACTTGCTAACCCATCCTCGTCTCTGGCCGCGTTATTATTCATTCAGCTATTGAACTCTTCAGTTTCACACTTGTAAGCTTAATGAATATAAATCTTGTAAATTTCGTTGTATAAGACTGTACAGGTGATGGGTGAAAGTCGTAAAGCATCAAATTTTGACTCTCATATATATACACGTATAACATAACATTTATCATCAACATAATCATTATAATCATTCGACATTTTCAACTATAAAACAAAAACAAATATATCAGCATCCAAATCCCGACTCAATTTGACTCAATTATGGCACGTACCTCTAGACTCAATTTCGAGCTCGATTTAGTTCGAGAATCGGCTAAACCTATAAAACTCAGATACCACTAAATGTAACACCCTTAACCCATATTCGTCGCTAAAATAAGGTTTCGAAGCATTACTAAAGTTTATCGATCAAACAGGTAGAATTCTTAAACATTTCGTATCATTAAAACAAGTCATCAAAGCATCATTTTAATCCAAATTATAAACATACCTAATCCAAATCAATTTGCCTAGTTCATAAGCACTTAAACATAGAATTAAACCCAAATGCACGTATCTAGATTTAGTTTAATTTACCATGCCATAATATGGCTTCAAAAAACAAACACATATTTATATATATATTTACCAAACTAATATTAAACTTATAACCTCATTTACAATTCATCCAGAAAATAACAATTATTTAGACACCTTAGGTACATACCGACACAAAGGATAAACATCAAACATTTGAGTTCGGGATCGTTATTGGATGCTGAATCGGTGATAAAAAGTTAAGTACCTAACCTGTGCACATAAAACAAAACCGTACGCTGAGTAAAACTCAGTGGTATTTCTATAATCCAAATATTTAAAGACAAGATAATATAATATACACATATTAATTATAAGCACAATTGAATATTTAAAACCACATTTATTCATACAATGGCATTAGCCATTCAATACTCAAATCATAAATACACCATTTTATATCATACTTAATTCTTATCATTTGCTATATAATAGCTTTTCATAATTTGATCCACATATCATTTAAACAATATCAATATCCATTCTATATCCAATTCACGAATACATAATTCATGTATCTCATTTTCATGTTTCAATTCACTAACCCATTTTCAATTCACGTACAATATCATCAAATACCAATCATAGTACCTTTTTATTTAATTACCCCTATTAACACGACTCGGACTCGGACGGATACACGGATCTAACCAACACACCAGTTTGGCACCCAGTGCCTCATCGAATAAATTCGAAGTAGTAACTGCGCCAAGTGCTTTATAAATTTGACACCCAGTGTCTCATCAGTTAAACCGAAGTAAATTGGCACCTAGTGCCTCATTGACTCGAAGTCGAAGAAATCCCTGAACTCTTCCTATCCTATGGCATGCCATCTATATTCGACTCAGTCCGATACAGTTAATAGGGTTCCAATTCACTTTCCAAATATAACCAATATCCAATTATCATATTTGCACATTATCACATTTACACATATATATTCATTTCAATTCAAATAATCAATACATTCGTAATATATATATCAATTCAATCAATTTCAATTAAATTTAATTCAATTCAATATCAAAGTGTCAAATACTCATCTTAACCACTTACCATATGCATTAAATCAAAATACAACAATTAGTAACTAGGTTCAGATTATAGAAATACAAACCAGGAATTCCAAGCTATTTGACATTGACTTTATCTTTCCTCTTTTTAGTCGAGGATTCTGGTACGACGTTAACTACAAAATTAAAACAATTAAAATTCATCAATATAACACAATTCAATTTTTTATATTGAATATTTCAAATTTTTACTCAATATTTGCCTAAATTTCAATTTAGTCCCTAAATCGAGACTAATTTTTATTCTTCACATTTAATTCTATATTTTCATACAAATTTCACTCCCTATTTTCACTTAAGTCTCTAAATTTTAATTATTCACAATTTAGTCCCTATTACTCAAAATTTACCATTTATTCTACAATTTAATCCTTTTTCATTTCTAGCTTAAAATCTATCAATTTAACCCTAAAACTAAAATTATTCAATATTAACAACATTTATAAACTCAATAATTGCTAAATTTTTTACATAAGTCGGGTAGTACTTAACACCGGGATTCCAAAAACATAAAAATTACAAGAAAAAGGGGACTAAATTAACTACCCAATTGAACTTGGAACTTTGAAACCCCTAAGCCATGAGTTCTTCTTTCTTTCTCTTTTCTTTTCTTTCTTTCTCTTTAGTTTTGCTTTTATCTTTCTTTATTTCTTTTATTACTATAATATATATATATTTACTTAAATATTAAGTAAAACATATTATAATATATATTTTAACTTTAATTTATTAATAATATATATAATAATAATTTTACACCTTATGTGGCCTCATTAAAAATAATGGTGTAATTTGCTTCTTTAGTCCCTTTAATTATTCTTTAATCTATGATTCAACTTTCACCCTATATGCAATTTAGTCCTTATACCTAATTTCTTTTAATTCAAGTAAATTCACTTAACCGAAATCTAATTAACTACACAACTAGCTTAATAAATATTTATTAAAAATATTGACGAGTCCAATTTACGGGAACGGAGTCCCGGGAATGCACTTTTTATTTTTTTTCAATTTGGTCCTTTTCTTTTAATTAATTATCAAAACGTTAAAATTTCTTAATGAAACTTTAATACCACCTTAATGACACTCTGTAAATATTTATAAAAATATTTACGGCTCGATTTATAAAAACAAGGTCCTGATACCTCATTTTCTAATACCACTTGAACTTAATAAATCACTTATATAACATAAATTATCAAATCAAAAACCTTTTTTTTAAATCACATTTGACTCGTAAATATTAAATAATAATATTTACGAACTTACCCATTAGATTTGGTGGCCCCGAAACCACTGTTTCCGACACCACTGAAAAACAGGCTATTACATAATCATTTAAAAATTATAAAGATATAAATTATTAAAATGATGAAATTACATTTTTACTATCTCAAAAATATACAATTTAATTTTGACCTGACTCACTATTATGTAGATAAGAAGTTAGTAAATTTTCCTCATCATTTGACATCCATCACCCTTTTGTGCCACTGTTAAGAAATTAAAAGTTAAAATGTTGAAGCATTTATTATTAACCAAAATTGGAAAAAGTAAATTAGCTATATATGTAGATGTCAACTAGTAATAATTTTTGCAAGTCATGAATGTCTGCAACAATGTGCATAATCTATTTGAAGGATGAACAAAAACAATAATCATTAAGAAAATTGACAAATCAAAACAAATTACAGATATGCATCAATTTTATTAGCAGCCAAAAATGAACAGAAAAAACATTTACATGAGTAGGAATATGCAGGCGGTGTGCTATATAAATTTACCATTAAAATAATATTACAGCTACCGAAACCCCATAACTCTCTTAAGGCAGCAAGTTGCAATAATTTAGAATAGAGAGTTGCAGGCTTGGTCAGAGCTGAATATATATATATATATGAAATTAAGGAGATGAAGTACCATATGTATGTCTGAATACAAAGAAGCTGCTGCATGCCACTGAATGGTTCAAAACAAAGGAACACTTCAACCTCAAGCTATGCTTTCAAGCTTACAGCTAAAAACTACACACGTTTTTGGTTCCCACAAGTAATCACCACCAACTCCACCTATGGCTATATATAAATACTCCACCCAACATCTCCACTCTCATAACCTTTCAATTCCAACTGCACAAACCACCATATTCCGATCCTCAGCCCTTTGCATTTAATTTATAAGTTTTTCTTCTGCTATATTATATCAGGCACAATGACTTTGTTGTGCTCGAAATTTCACATTATTGCCTTGCTCTCCTTCATGCTTGGCTGCTCAATTGTGGCTTCTGCATCTTTGAAGGTGGGCTTCTATACACAAACTTGTCCATCTGCAGAGACCATTGTGAGAAAAGCTGTAAACAAAGCGGTGTCACTTAATCCTGGCATAGCTGCTGGTCTCATCCGAATGTATTTCCATGACTGCTTCGTCAGGGTATGTATACGCTCATTTGCTTAATAATTGATAGATTGACTCATCATGTTTCCTCCTCTAACTCTACTTTTTGCATGCAAATTCAGGGTTGTGATGCTTCCGTCCTTCTAAGGTCCGTGCCTGGAAACCCCCCAGCAGAGATGGACCACCCTGCTAATAACCCAAGTTTGCGAGGCTTCGAGGTGATTGATGAGGCCAAGGCCCAAATCGAGGCACAATGTCCAGGAACCGTGTCTTGTGCAGACATAATCGCATTCGCTGCCCGTGACAGCACCTACAAAGCTGGAGGGATTTATTACGCCATTCCCGCCGGCCGCCGGGATGGCCGGGTCTCCATTATCGACGAAGTAACACAAAACCTGCCTCCGCCATCCTTCAACGCACAACAAATTGCTCAACTTTTCGCAAGGAAAGGAATGTCAGTGGATGAGATGGTGACATTATCGGGGGCACACTCCATTGGTGTCTCGCATTGCTCTTCCATTTCCAACCGACTCTACTCTTTTAACGCCACTCATGCCCAAGACCCTTCTCTTGATCCCAACTACGCTGCCTTTTTGAAAACCAAGTGCCCACCCCCAACATCTGCGGCTGGTGCTGGAGGGGATCCAACCACAGTGCCACTTGACAGTGTCACACCCAATCGCCTGGACAACAAGTACTACACTGAACTGAGGCGTCGTCGTGGTTTGCTCACCTCCGACCAGACATTGATGGACAGTTCCTTGACCTCCGCGTTGGTGCTGAACAATGTGAAGCACGGTGCAGCATGGGCTAAAAAGTTCGGCAAGGCAATGGTGCATATGGGTTCCCTTGATGTTATCACTGGAGCACAAGGTGAAATCAGGAGAATTTGCAGTGTGCCCAACTGATATGTTACTTGAAACGACTCCTACTCCTACCTATATTTCTTTCAAAGCCATACTTGCTTATTTAATTTGTTTAATTACCATTCTTTTCATTCATTCATTTTGTTTCACTAACAGCTACCTACAACTACAGTTGTTCATTTAAATGTAAATCATTATTTTCACATTATATAAATCATTATTTAACTCCTGCCTAGTGAAAAATATTTATAACTTATTGGTTTGATGCTTATAAGTGTTATAGCACGTAAATCAATATAATCTCGCTTTGTTCTCATATAAAGTAATGGTTTCAATATTCATTGGAGGCGTCCAAAAATTTCCCTCAACCAATATGTTTAAAAATAGTAGGCTTTACAAAAGTTTTTCGAAGTCATATACAACGATAAATAAAAGCTTGAGATAGAAACTCATTAGTATTAGCAAGAATTGTCTTGATTGCATAACCTAAGATTAATTATTTAAATAAATAATCTTGCAAACCATAGGCCGCGAGTTGATAACACATATGTGATTATTTTGTAGATGTATCTGTCAAAATCATATAATATCAAAATCATCCCCATAGTGGATGAATGAGCTCATATTCATTTCAAAATTTCAAGATATTAAATCTTAACTTTACTTAATGAGTTTTTAGTAATAAATTTTCATTGCGAGCAAACAATACATGAGAACTCTTTAAATTAAATAATCTTCTGGTTCTTTAATGATTTCCATATGAATTCTCAATTAATTTTCGCATCATATATGACCTAGGATAGTCTAATTGGCCATGCCAAGTAGTAAATGTATTTGTATCAGTAAACTTTTGATTTAATTTAACATGCATTTCAATTGTACTAATAATGTCGATATAAATTGTGACAAATTTATTTCTTGATCGGCCGCTTGTATCTGGACTCTATAAACTCAGCCTTGACCTTCTTCCAACCTCATTATTTCTTCCATTACTAGCCTTTCGTCCCCCCGAATACTAAACCTAATTTTTTTCCGATTTCCCACACCTCATTTGCTTCTCTAAGGATTACTTGTTTTCTATTGCTAATGTCTGAGTCTGACAATGAAGCATTCACCACCACCTCATCTCTGGCCTCCGATTTGTTTCCCCTCTATTTTTTTCAAAGCCATATCCCTCTTTCTCTTTTCATTTAACGACAGGATCTCGTCCTGAATTTCAAACATTGACTGCACCTTCCTCCCCTTTGAGCCCTTTATTTTTCGTTTCAGCAGGTTTCTTTTAATCTCTGTGTATAGAAGCCCACCTTCAAAGATGCAGAAGCCACAATTGAGCAGCCAAGCATGAAGGAGAGCAAGGCAATAATGTGAAATTTCGAGCACAACAAAGTCATTGTGCCTGATATAATATAGCAGAAGAAAAACTTATAAATTAAATGCAAAGGGCTGAGGATCGGAATATGGTGGTTTGTGCAGTTGGAATTGAAAGGTTATGAGAGTGGAGATGTTGGGTGGAGTATTTATATATAGCCATAGGTGGAGTTGGTGGTGATTACTTGTGGGAACCAAAAACGTGTGTAGTTTTTAGCTGTAAGCTTGAAAGCATAGCTTGAGGTTGAAGTGTTCCTTTGTTTTGAACCATTCAGTGGCATGCAGCAGCTTCTTTGTATTCAGACATACATATGGTACTTCATCTCCTTAATTTCATATATATATATATATTCAGCTCTGACCAAGCCTGCAACTCTCTATTCTAAATTATTGCAACTTGCTGCCTTAAGAGAGTTATGGGGTTTCGGTAGCTGTAATATTATTTTAATGGTAAATTTATATAGCACACCGCCTGCATATTCCTACTCATGTAAATGTTTTTTCTGTTCATTTTTGGCTGCTAATAAAATTGATGCATATCTGTAATTTGTTTTGATTTGTCAATTTTCTTAATGATTATTGTTTTTGTTCATCCTTCAAATAGATTATGCACATTGTTGCAGACATTCATGACTTGCAAAAATTATTACTAGTTGACATCTACATATATAGCTAATTTACTTTTTCCAATTTTGGTTAATAATAAACGCTTCAACATTTTAACTTTTAGTTTCTTAACAGTGGCACAAAAGGGTGATGGATGTCAAATGATGAGGAAAATTTACTACTCCTTATGGACCTTATCTACGTAATAATTTTTCTCCATATCAATCAAAAAAAGTTAACGACATTATAGTGGTTGAGTAAGAAAATTCTTTTTGAGCCGAAATTAAATTGTATATTCTTACAATAGTAAAAATATAATTTTATTATTTTAATATTTTATATCTTTATATTTTTAAAAGATTAAATCTTTTTTTTATCATTTGGGGGCCAAAGTATAAATTTACCATTACTAATTTAAAATTTTATAAATTATAAAGGGCCGAAATAATTTTTTTTTTATTTTAAACGAGTCAGGCCCCTACCAGCCCCCTAGCTGCGCCACTGAATAGATATTATTTTAATAGTCAGGTAAAAAACTTTAGGTATCAAAATCGATTTTAAAAGTACATATATCACATTAAAGATTAGCTAAAGTTTAGAGCTATTCTTGCTATTGTTCCATCACAAAAAATACCAAATCAAAAAAGTGAACAAAAGAATGGAGCAATTTCAAGGTCTATTAAAATACTATATCAATTGTGGCTCATCTACTTCTATGTTGGGGACTTAATATCTCTCTATTTTAATTTGACCGTTTTGTCATTTTACTTTTAAATATTAAAATTGCAGTACTTATCAAATAATAGTTGTATAATATTGTGTCAACTTGTTATTTTTATATATTACTCGTAAAAATTTTAATGGATTTAATTGAAATCGTTTGCATAATACTAAACTTTTGAAATCTGAAAGTATATGAACTAAAAATGATCCAATTGAAGAATATTGGCTAAACCTACAATTTTATGCATAATACAACGTTATGCTATTTTCAAGCTTATTCCCTTAGTAAGGATTAATTGTCGAGTTGTTTCTACTTATAATTTACATACGAAAGGGCTAGTGGTCTGAAGCTATTCCTCAATCACTATAATGGACTTATTAATTGGAGAGAAAAATCTATTGTATAGGATCAGTTCGAAGCTAGAGTCAAAATCATGCCTGAAGCCAAGCATCGTTTTATTGGTTTATTCGAATTTAATTTTGATTTGTTACTTTTATTGTGTTTTTTATATATTTTTTTTGTTTTCGGTTATTTATTTAATTATAGATTTAATCTTTTTTTTCTTTTGTTTGGTGCAAGTTGGCACAAGTTGTGGACATAAAAACTGACTATGATATAATCTTGATTGTAACGAATTATAGATTCAGATAGTTAAGTAAATTATTGCGGGATCGATACTACTCTTTATACTACTAATTTACATATTGTTTAGATAAAAAAATTTATTTTCGACGAATTTAGCACGGTTAAACTCGAAAAAAAACAAAGTTAAAACTAACAAATTCTATATCAGTTCAGACACATCTACTTGCCAATACAGCATATCTTCCCGTCACTCATCGCCATCACAATATTTAGGCATCCCACTTGGTGCCATGGAGAAGCACATTGATGGCGCTGACATTGTAATACCCATTTTGACATTGGAATAAAATATGTTTCATTGACAGAGAAAAAACAATTTCTATACCATAGGCTTCATTTTCAATTAGCTAATATATATATATATATATATATATATATGTCAAGCGGTAATAATTTTTGCAAGTCATGGATGTCTGCAACGATGTGCATAATCTTATATAAAATTTGAATATCTTTTTATACGAAAGTTGAAGTTAAATTTTCATTTATCTGATAGATTTGAAGGATGAATAAAATAATAATCACACAAAGAAAGGATGAATAAAATATGCATCAATTTTAGTAGCACCAAAAATAAAAAGAGAAAAAGAAACCATCCATATGAGTAGGAGAATAGTGGAATATGCAGGCGGTGTTCTATATGAATTTACCATTATAATATTATTACTGCAGCTCTATTACAGTTTGAGAAAACCCATAACTCTCGTTGCAATAATTTAGAATAGAGAGTTGAAAGGCTTGGTCAGAGCTGAATATATATATATATATATATATATGATATTAAGGAGATGAAGTAATATATGTATGTCTGAATCTGAAGTTTTCTTCCTCTTCACTCACAAAGAAGCTGCTGCATGCCTCTGAATGGTTCAAAACAAAGGAACACTTCAACCTCAAGCTATGCTTTCAAGCTTACAGCTAACACTAAACACGTTCTTGGTTCCAACAAGTAATCACCACCAACTCCACCTATGGCTATATATAAATACTCCATCCAACATCTCCACTCTCATAACCTTCCAATCCCAACTGCACAAACCACCATATTCTGATCCTCAGCCCTTTCCATTCTACTTTTAATTTGCTTTCATTTAATTTATAAGTTTTTCTTCTGTTGTATTATATATATCAGGTACAATGACACTGTTGTGCTCGAAATTTCACTTTATTGCCTTGCTCTCCTTCATGCTTGGCTGCTCAATCGTGGCTTCTGCATCTTTGAAGGTGGGCTTCTATACACAAACTTGTCCATCCGCAGAGACCATTGTGAGAAAAGCTGTAAACAAAGCGGTGTCACTTAATCCTGGCATAGCTGCTGGCCTCATCCGAATGTATTTCCATGACTGCTTCGTCAGGGTATGTATACGCTCATTTGCTTAATAATTGATAGATTGACTCATTTCCTCCTCTAACTCTACTCTTTGCATGCAAATTCAGGGTTGTGATGCTTCCGTCCTTCTAAGGTCCGTGCCCGGAGAACCCCCAGCAGAGATGGACCACCCTGCTAATAACCCAAGTTTGCGAGGCTTCGAGGTGATTGATGAGGCCAAAGCCCAAATCGAGGCACAATGTCCAGGAACCGTGTCTTGTGCGGACATAATCGCATTCGCTGCCCGTGACAGCACCTACAAAGCTGGAGGGATTTATTACGCCATTCCCGCCGGCCGCCGGGATGGCCGGGTCTCTATTATCGACGAAGTAACACAAAACCTGCCTCCGCCATCCTTCAGCGCACAACAAATTGCTCAACTTTTCGCAAGGAAAGGAATGTCAGTGGATGAGATGGTGACATTATCGGGGGCACACTCCATTGGTGTCTCGCATTGCTCTTCCATTTCCAACCGACTCTACTCTTTTAACGCCACTCATGCCCAAGACCCTTCTCTTGATCCTAACTACGCTGCCTTTTTGAAAACCAAGTGCCTACCCCCAACATCTGCGGCTGGTGCTGGAGGGGATCCAACCACAGTGCCACTTGACAGTGTCACACCCAACCGCCTGGACAACAAGTACTACTCTGAACTGAGGCGTCGTCGTGGTTTGCTCACCTCCGACCAGACATTGATGGACAGTTCCTTGACCTCCGCCTTGGTGTTGAACAATGTGAGGCAGGGTGCTGCGTGGGCTAAAAAGTTCGGCAAGTCAATGGTGCGTATGGGTTCCCTTGATGTTCTCACTGGTGCACAAGGTGAAATCAGGAGAATTTGCAGTGCGCCCAACTGATATGTTACTTGAAACGACTCCTACTCCCACCTATATATCTTTCAAAGCCATACTTGCTTATTTAATTTGTTTAATTACCATTCTTTTCATTCATTCATTTTGTTTCACCAACAACTCCTTACAACTACAGTTGTTGATTTAAATGTAAATTATACTGCATTTGAATCCTTATTTATTTTTTATTTCACCAAAACTAAGAGTATTGTGTGGTGAAGTGCAACACAATTTGCAACTAGATAAAAGTACTATTTATTTTATTAATTTTTAATTAATAAAAGATTGAATTAAAAACTATTTCAAAGGAGCTTAAGTAAATACCATACTTGAAGTGATTAAAGTAAGAAAAGCCGCTTTTATTTTAGAGTTTTATCGAGATCATACCAACTCAATTATACAAATTAAATATAACATATATTGGAGACTTAGTTATTGTATTTAATAGACTATTACTTAGAAGAACTTATTTGAGTGTATATTATTTAAACCAAGTGAACTAGAAATGTTAATTTTTTATTAGTCATTGTATTATGGTAAGTTGCAAAGTTAGTCTATGTACTTTAATTTTATTATTTTAGCATCCATACTTTTTGAATTTCAATTCTAAACAAAACTATAACTGTTAAATTATATTATTTTAAAATATTGTGCAAAGAAACATATTATTATATGTGTAATGATATGTTAATTTGCCATTCACGTAATACTCACAAAAAGTCACATCATTTTAATTAATGGATTTAAGGATTGTCATTTGATTCAAAGCTAAAATTTCAAAATTCAAAAGTTTAAAATTAAAAGTAATTAAATTGAAGAATAAGAATCAAATCCATAACTTATACACGTACATGATTAATAGCAGAATTTGATCTAATGGTTTTAAATGCTGCCCTTTTAAGTCAATACTGAAATTTCAAAATTCAAAATTCAAAAAAAGAAAGAACTAAATTTTACTAAATTAGATTATAGAGATTAAATTCACAACTTATTCGTAGTACAGGGACTAATAATACAATTTGACCGAAATGAATATGTGCATTATATTTGTGACACTATAAAAACCACTCTTTCTCTCATAAAGAAGCCCTAGCCGACACCTTCAATAACCCATTTTCCTCTGCTTCTTCAGCTGAGGCAAACCGTAGCCACTAAGAATGCAGATCTTCGTGAAAACCCTAACCGGGAAGACCATAACCCTAGAGGTCGAGTCTTCCGACACAATCGATAATGTCAAAGCCAAGATCCAAGACAAAGAAGGCATACCCCCGGACCAACAACGCCTCATCTTCGCCGGTAAGCAACTCGAAGACGGCCGCACCTTAGCCGACTACAACATCCAAAAGGAATCCACTCTCCACCTTGTTCTCCGTCTCAGGGGTGGCGCCAAGAAGAGGAAGAAGAAGACCTACACCAAGCCTAAGAAGATCAAGCACAAGAAGAAGAAGGTCAAGCTCGCCGTGCTCCAGTTCTACAAGGTCGATGAATCCGGCAAGGTTCAGAGGCTGAGGAAAGAGTGCCCCAATGCTGAGTGTGGGGCTGGCACTTTCATGGCTAACCATTTTGATAGGCACTATTGCGGTAAGTGTGGACTTACTTATGTTTACCAAAAAGCTGGTGGCGATTGAGTTTCCACCTTTAGCTTGTCGATCTTTTGTTAGTATGAGAGACGGGATTTTAATTTCCAATTATCGTTCGACTCTTTAATTTTTTAATGTTACGATACTTGGGATATGATCATCAATTTTAGCTTTTCTGAATCTAAGTAAGGGCATTTTACAGATTATTGTTTGGTTGATGATTGTTGATTTGTTGATCTTCCTTTGCTCATGTTATGTTGTTCTGTGTTCAATTCCAATTCCCAATCTTTAGAAAATTTAAACCCAGCATTGGATTAGACCTGTGTCTTCATGTTGGGTTTTTAAGTTGTAGGTCAATGAAGATGCTTCTGATTGCATAATGGTTGGATTAATAATATGGTATGTAAAGCATATATGAGTTTTCAGGGTAAAACCCAGTCATGAATATTTCAACTTCCGGGACTCGTGCTTGTTGAATGTCAATGGGTGGAATAATTTGATAAAAGCGGGTTATGGGAATTGTTAACATGCATGAACATGCATGGTCTGCAATCTTTGGTGTTTCTATGAAATTGTTATGTGAGTAGAAAAAAATATAAGTTTCAGAGTACTTCAACCCGTGCTCGTCTGTTTATGATGAGGAAAGATGATGCAGGAGCATGTAAAAATCAAAACTTGAGACCTTTATTGACGATAATATGTACATACAATCTCACGAATGAACAAGGGCAACCACCCTGGATTTTAAGGAAAAAAAGAATCCATAAATGATAGCATCTCTACACCACCATCCTCTGTGTACATCTGCCCATAATCCACCACAAAAACATCCCCTGCAAAACTTCTAGCTGCTTTTTTTTTGTAGCTCTAACTGAAGCAGCCGAAAACAGTAATGATAATAATATAAACCCTATTGAACTTTCAAATCCTATTTACATTCACCACTTGGCATTGGCATCCAATAAACTCCTTAAGCTACACAGGGCTTCTGCTGATAAGCTGCAACACCTCAATCTTCTTGGCCTAGGAGATGGTTGTTCCAGGTGATCAGGTGAAGAAAAGCATACGACGATCACGGTGAGATTATCAAATGTGTTGCAACGTAAGGCCTCCATCACGAGGTCTCTAGCGCATTGTTCGGGATCATCGTGCCGCCGTAATCCTTTTCGAACTATGCTAACTGCATGCTGACTCGACATAACATCCCAAATCCCATCACACCCGATGATGAGGAATTCATCGTCCTCTGTTAGAACCACCTGTCGAAACTCTGGCTCTGCAATGAGAGGCGACGAAGAACCCTTGGGGAACTTCATGTCCCAATCCCCCAAGGCTCTGGAAACCGATAGAACGCCATTGAGATACCCATCATCTATAAAGCCACCCAGATCTTCTACTCTCCTCCGTTCTGATGGATATATAGGTCTGTGATCTTCAGACATATCAACTGCCTCCCCTTTTCGGCATAGCACTGCTCGGCAATCACCAGCATTAGCAACCATTAGATGCCTTCCAAATATCATAGCAACAAGAGCTGTAGTGCCCGAAGAGCTATTCACAGTACAATCATCAGCAAGAGCAAGATCAGCAAGAAGAAACGATTTACTAAGGGAATTCTCAACCCCTTCCATGAAAACATCATCAACTTCACAAGTCCGAGGAAAATCGACATCTTCGAAAAAGAATCTAAGAGCATGTTTCCTTACATAAGCAGCTGCTTCAGGACCTCCATGACCATCAAACACCTGGAAAAAAACCCTAAATTAATTTACAAAATCACATCAAATTCAAGCAGGCAGTAGCAGCAAAACACAAAGCCAAGATTGCAATTATTACCCCATAAAAAGCACTAGGCTTAGGGAACTTGAAAAGGGGACCCAAATGCGAAGATAGATCATCAATTCTAATATGTTCATCTTCCATGTATCTCCTAGGTCCAATATCAGCAAAACTACCTGAACGAATGTCCGGAACAAATTGCACCACCGTAGTAGTTCCAATACTCGGATCTGTGATTTTTTCCACAGATTTCACATCCTGAAATACCAATCACTCTTAAAATTAAAATCATATGCTCTCTAATTTAAATCTCAACCATACCAAATCCTACTCATCAAACACACAAATCTAATGTTCAAAATTCAGGATCTGTACAAACATTAAAAAAACGAGGGGGGGGGGATGGAAAGAGAGAGACTAACCAGTTGAGGTGTGGGTAGATCGGCGGGAAGGCCAACTTTTCCGAGCTTGGGTGAAGAAACCGGCGACGAAACCGCAACAATTTCATCAATCTCCTCGATGTTACTTCCTTTACCGAAATATGGAACATCTAACACCGGCACCCTTTGTTGACAAACAACCTCAGCTTCCGCTACCATCTTTGTTTTGTTTTTCTTCGGACAATTACCATAACCCAAACACACACACAAAACAACCGCCGCAACAAAGCTGCAACTCTTCAAACTCGATTTAGATTTTTTTCTTGTTCTAACGATCTGTAAGTGATTTTTTTTTTTTAGCGAGAAAGTGAATTAAGTAATGGGGGGTTGAATTGGTATATAAAAGGAAGGGGGAGAAAGAGTAACGAACCGGGAATTGGGAAAACGGGTTAAAAGAAATGGGGGGTTTGGTCAACACGTGTAAGTGGTAATAGCCTTTTGATTTTGTGTGGAATGGATCCGTTGTCACCCACGCACCCAAAAAGTAGCTTTGCCTTGACGGACACGTGATCCTCCTTTTGGTTTTTTACGTCCACGCGTCACTCCCACATCACACCCCACCTCTCTCTCTCTCTCTCTCTCTCTCTCTTTTTATAATTGTAATTTTCGAGTCAAAGTTAATTCGAATCTTATCTAACTTTAAACAGATATGAATACATTTTTTTTAATTAAAAATCTGATTTAATTTCAATTTTGAAATAATAAATCGGTCAATTTTATATTATTTTAGGAGAAAAGGAATGAATATTCTTAGGTCTTAATCATTAATTTATATCAATTTTGGATTTCCATATCTTCATAAATCTTTTTTAATTACTTACGTAATTATATATTTTCATTAATTATTTTTAAATATATTAGATAAATATTTTAATATTATATTTAAGCTCGCACCAACCAATCAAACATCAAGACTAAAATACCCTTTTACTTACAAAATAAAATTATTATAACAACATTTTTGTTTGGTTTTTTTTATAAATATCTAATTTATTTTAAATTTTAAATTGGAAAATGTACCATATAAAATTATGATAACAATGCATGAATAATTACGTGAGATAAATATTTGTCCAATAATTACGTGTACTGATTATATGGCGGAAGACGTAGCTTCGTTGGAAAATGACTGATTCATCCTTCGCGTAGCTTCCACAACTTGGCCACTTTGATTAAGGACCAATGCTTAGAATGAAAAATAAGTAACAGTTATATTTTATAATTTATCAAACGAAAGTAATGGTATTTCTTTAAATTTTAATTAAATTAACTTTAATTATTTATTATTGTATGTGATAATAATAAATTAGCATAATTTGAACAAAAATGCTTGTACAACAATATCAACACCTACCAAAGCATTACTAGTAAAGTTATTCTGTAAAATATTAGGAGCAATTTTGAAATATTTTAAAGGAGTCTAGATTAAATAAAAATAAAAAGTTATTTAAAAATCTTAGTCATATTTATAGTTTTTTTTAAATAATTTTATTATAGGTTCTAATTATGATCCTATTTGGCAATTCGTTGATAGCTGATTGTTTATTGCAGTGGCTGGTTTGACCAACTAATTCTATTAATTGTTTGTTTAAAAGTGTTTGGTAAAACTTAACAGATAGCTGAAAGCTGATAGATGTAAAATG
Organism: Gossypium raimondii; assembly: GCF_025698545.1. NCBI lineage: Eukaryota > Viridiplantae > Streptophyta > Magnoliopsida > Malvales > Malvaceae > Gossypium > Gossypium raimondii. The sequence continues at coordinate 4,500,455 of NC_068572.1, forward strand.
GCAAATAAGGACATGCCACAAATAAGAACATGTGGCAAAATGAGTAATTTTTTAGCAAACATGATTAGATATGTCATTTTACATATCTCATTCCCAATCAGCTGTGAAAAACATTGCCCATCCTTACGTTTTTTATTTTTATTTGGAGGTTTTAGCTCAACGAGCTCTTGTAAACATTCATTCACCAAACACTACAATTAGAGGATTTGACTACTCAAGCATCCATTTGTGCTCAAATCAACTAAAAAATAGTCAAAACTCTGTTTACCAAACACCCTTTATATTTGTTCTTTTTTATATAATGTCTAGAACTACTAATAGCCCATCCCCAACCCATAAATAGGAGGATAATATGCTTCAGCGCACTCAAACATATATCTTCCTGTATTGAATAATGTTCATGCCAATTGAACTAAGACTTAATCAGATAATCATATTTATAGTTATGTATTTACAATTCAATCTAAAATAAAAAAGAATATTTGTTATTAAATAATAATTTAAAGTAAATAGGAGTAATTCATATGTATGAAATCTTTAGTCATCCTATATGAATGGAATCTAGGAGAGAGAGCGAAACTGTTAATTACAAAGAGTCCAAACAAACTGAAATCTAAGATCATCATCATAACTGCATCAACACCGTCTGGTCAGTATCAGTGGGACCCGTTGGTTTTTGGACGGTTCAGATATTTCTGGAATATTGAAGCATTAGCCTTTCCCATCATGAAGTTTCTTTAGCGTACGGTTAATTTTTCAGATTTAATTCACACTTTAATCCCTGAAATATATCATTTTTTTCACTTTGCTTTTTAAGGTTGTTTTTAGACTTTAGTCACTAATATTATTAGATGTTTCTATTTTAATCTCTAATTTTATCAGACGTCGCTGGTTGAATCATTTAGAAGTTAAAAAGAAGCCGACTTCATTTACAAAAAAAACTTTGAAAAATATATAAATAAAATTATATTTTTTAAATTTAAAATATGTTAGAATTATTTTTAAAAATAATAAAATTTATTAAAAACAATTCAAGAATTATAAAAAACTATTAGATATTGTAAATATTGTAAAAAATATAAAATGATTAGAAATCATAAAAGATTATAAAAATATTAAAATTATTCAAAATAGTAATAATTGTTATGTCATACATTCGCTAATTACATTTAAAATATTAAAATTGTATATAGTAATACAATCAATTTTTATAAAAACTATATTTAAAAATATTTTAATGAAAATTAAATGATTTTTATATCAAATTATTAATATTTAATTTTAGTACTTCATCTTTGTTATTGGCAACATATTTATTTGATTTGGCTCCTATTTAATGTTTGGAGCAAGCTTCATTTATCCATGATCGTGCACATGCTCTTTTTATTTTTATCAAAGTTTTTAGAATGATCAAACACTCAATAATAATTTTTAAGATTTTGGTCTTTAGATAGTAAAAGAAAATTTAGAATAATCAAAATATTGTTTAAGTTATTATTTAATTAAAATAATAATATTTTTATTATTTAAATAATTTGAAAAAAAAGTATCCAATTTAGTCATCTAAAATCTACCAATTATAAATTTTGATTGATTGAATTATAAAATAATTATCGTAGCCAAGAGACAACGATCTAATGTCTAAGCTTAGTAAATGTGACTTATAAAATTTTAAAAATATTAAAATATCTAAAATCTACCAATTATAAATTTTGATTGATTGAATTATAAAATAATTTTTCTATTTTTCATTTTAAGAATTTTCATATGATGATGTCATTGTAAGGTCATCATATGACACATGACAATATATTATTGGTTGGGTATCCTAGACTAAACTAGGAATGTCCAATAATGTTAAGGACTAAAGTGGGCTCAAAAAAAATTTTACATACCAAAGTGAGAAAAGGGATATACTTCAAGGACTAAAGTGCGTATTAAGCCTCTGTTTTATTATTATTACTATTATTATTTTTTTAGGCTTAATGTATCATTTGATACAACAGTTTTGCTTTAATGTGTATTATTTTCTTCAAGGACTAAAGTGTGTGTTAAGCCAAATACTATTATTTTATGTGGCCCAATGAATGTTAAACACACGTACTTTAGGGAAAAAAACATAGGTACTTAATTGGAACAAAGAAAAAACTCAGATACCAAATTAAATGTTGAAGCCAAATTTAGGTATCAAATTGGGACAAAAGAAAAACCTCAAGTATCAAATTAGAAAAAGTTCAAATACCAACATGAATATTAAAGAGAAGCTTAAGTACAAAACTGAGATAAAAAATTTAAATACCAAATTAAAAATTAAAATTAAAATTATATATAAAATAACATACTAACATTATTAATAATTTCATTTTTCACGTGCATTGACATTGAATTTAACAAAAAAACAATGCACCAATATAAAAATGGAGGGCCACAGCGATGTACAAGGTACAACCAACTGCTGAAAAGTACATGTTGGAAATTATTTTCTAACCGCGTTTCCGATATGTATTTGGCTTTTTTACGGCAATAATATAAAAATAATTAATTACAAAAATAGGTTAGTTTAAAAATTATTTACAAAAATAAATTCTTTTGAACAGTTCTTGTAGGTGCCGTCTGACATACCGATAATATCACTCTCATTTTTTTTAAATTATCAGTTAATTATTAGTTTCTTAAAAAAAGAATTTTTTTGGTACAGCTATTGTGTCAGACGACACCGATATATATTTTTTTCCAAAATACTCGAGAAAATACGGATATATCAAAAAAATATATTTTTTTAATAGTATTGTTGGCGCATCATACAGCACCAGGGAAAATAAAAAGTTGACTGGAAATGAAAAAAAAAAAGGAGAGCAAAAGCTAAAAAATAGCCCTAGAAAAAGAAGAGTAGTAAAAACTCCATATTTACATGCAAAACTGTTTCCTTCATCTTTTGTAAGAAAACAAAACTAAAAACTTTGGGTCTTCACTTTTTGTTGTCAGCTCTACTTTGCTTCTCTTCCCTAATTTTCAAATGTTGAGAAAACTAAATATCCTCAAATGTTGAGAAAGATTAAATGTTTTCAAAGATACAAAAGAAAAGTTGATTAAAATATAGAACAGTACAGTTAGACAGAATAAACAGTTTAACTGACATCATTACAAAGAAAAAAAAAAGAAATAACTTTTAAAATTCTCTATCTAACTGTACTATTCTATATTTTTATTTCCAGTTAAATTTTTTTAAATTTTGCCAGTGCCGGTGTACCTTATTGGATATATCTGTATTTTCTCGAGTATCTTGAAAAATATATATCGGTGCCGCCTGACATAGTGGAGGCACCAATTTTTTTAAATCAATGATTGGCTGATGATTAAGGGAAAAATGAGGGTGGTACCGCTAGTATGTCGAGCGGCATCAGCAGGAACTGTTCAAAACAACCTATTTTCGTAAATAATTTTGACTCTGGCCTATTTTTGTAATTAATTATTATTTTTATATTATTGCTGTAAAAAAGCCACTGTTTACAGTGCAATTCTATAGACATTATTTACAGTGTAAATAACTCTCAGCTACTTGCGAAACAAACATTGAGAATTATTGCAAGATGGACTGTAATTATAATTAAGACTTTGAAGGCAAAGTATTATGCGCTGTAAAATGTTCTGTGTGAAGTCCACATATCAGAAACACCTAAAGAGAGTTTGATAAAAAATGGAAGGTCTTAAGGAAGCTCCTCATTATATATTTTTGTACAAGATTTCTTATAATTGCTTCCCTATGAAATATGAGTTTTCAAAGAGAGTTTTGTCTACTTTGTAATGATTGTGTGCTGATTTGAGAATGGGTGATATGGGAAGCTAGAAATGTTGCTATCTTTGAAAAATCCAACCTAAACCCACTCAAGACTTTGCAACTGGTTAACAATTGGGTCTTTTCAATTATGAACACAAATTTTAGGTTTCAACTTTGAGTTGGCAAAAGATTCTCGTTTCAATCAAAGATCCAAACGAGGATTGCTTTCATCGATCAAAATGTCCTCATAAGGTTTGAAAAATGAGTAAGAAAATGCAAGATACTTGTTAGAATTATATAACTCAAATTCTAAGAGATTGCTTGCAAGTCAAGTTAAACAAAATATATTTTCTTTTTAGAAGATTTAGTATTTATTAGTATAATATATTTAGCATTTATTATCATAGTTTATTTGACTTACTAATTTAGCCTATAAATAGGTTCTTTTACAACATTAGAAAATAAATCTGTTAGAGATTAGAACTCATAACATATTTAGAGAACTTTGTGTTTATGTTTTGAGGATTCTTTGTTTTCGGATTTTCAAGGTTTAGTTTTTATCTCCATCTTTTGTACTCTTCGTTCTTTTGCCATTATAGTAAAATCATCTTTGTATTGGGTTTTTATCCTCTTTGGAGGGGTTTTTCCATGTTAAATTTGTGTGCTCAATTTCTCAATTTATTTCGCTATTTTTTACTTGTTGTTTAATTGGGCCGATCCTAACAAGTGGTATCAGAGTTAGTTCAATTTTCATAGATCAGCCCGTTCAGAGATGGCAGCAACAAGGTTTGAAATTGAGAAGTTCGATGGTGAGACAAATTTCAATCTATGGCAAGTTTGGATGATGGCAATTAATGATAGAGGATCGCGCGCGGACCAAGATCGAGTTGCCAAGTCACGGAAAACTCCTATGAAAACGCTAGATGCTTGGATCTGAAACGAAACAGAAAATTAAACTTAGAATCAACAGATCTGAAACAAAACACCCAAAACAACAAAGAATCAGCCAAGAATTGAAACACTTATTAATAGGGATTCTTGGAAGCCAAAAACACGAAATTGAACTTCAAGAAAAGTCTCCAATCAGCCGAATCTTACAAGTAAACACAAAACAAAAAAATTAGACTCAACAGATCACGAAACCCTAAATTGAAGTAGAACTAGATTTTGTGTGGCAAGAAAAAGAAGAATTATGAATCAAGAACGATTCTTGATGCCTAAGACTGGTGCCGAACAGATTCTTGAAGATTAAAAGGGTTGGAAACGCAACAAGAGAGATTAAAACAATTTAATCAATGAATCAGCACAAGCAGAAAAATTAAAGAGGAATAAATAGCAAGAAAATAAAGAAAAGTCCTGAGAAGCCTTGAAACCAAGAAAGATTTCACAACTCCCTTCAAACGGCTCTAATCTCCCCTCCAATGTAGAACAATGGCAAGAAGAAGGCTGAAGATGGCTCCCACAATAAAAAAGATTGTTAAAACTACTTCTAAAGAAAACTCAAGAGAGAATTCTTGGAGAAAACTTAAAGAGAATTTTTCACTTAATAAAATTTGATTTCAATGTGTTGTGTGTGTGGGTGGCTGGCCAAGCCTTACATATATAGGCCTACTACTACTTTCCTAATCCTATTAGGAAAACTAATAAAAAACCTAATTGTTTGACTTTTAAAGGAAAATTCGGCCAAGGCCTTTAAATGGGCCTCTTGGACTGAATGTTTACATAGAATTTGATTCATAAAGTCTAAAAATTAAACTAAGTATTTAAAGAATTAAAACTTAACAAATTGGGCCATTTTAACAATTTGGCCTGATTTTCAACTAAGTCTAGTTTGAACTTCTTGATTGGGCTTGGAACATCTTATTGGGCCGTGTCTTCAAGAACATGGGCTTGTGATCCGTTCTCTCCCGAAATTGGTTCGTTGATGCTCGTAACTGAAATCCAATGCGCCTTAGCTGCAAGATTCGGTTTCTTGGACCAAGATTTCCAAGATTTGAAATCTTGATTTTCTTGATTCTTGAAATCGCTCAAAATAGCAAAATTGGACCAAGATTCAATTTCTTGATTTTCTGTAAAACAAGAAAGTGAATCTTGATTTTCTTTTTCCTTTATATACGCGTCTAAGGCCTTGCTAATGAAGCCTTGAATGATTCCATTAGTTTCATACGCATTTGCCTGGCCTTTGACCTTGTTATTGGGCCTTGTGGTAATTTGAGCCCATCACGTCCTTGAGCTTGAATTGGGCCTTTGTAACTCGTATCATTCCCCCTTCCTTAAAAAGATTCGTCTTCGTATCTGAAAAATCAAATGGAGATAAGTCAGCGACATTGAAAGTAGAACTTACATTGTACTTACCGGGTAGATCAATTTTGTATGCATTATCATTGATCCGCTCGAGTACTTGAAAAGGTCCATCGCCTCTTGGATCCAACTTGGTCTTTCAGCAAATTGAATGAGCTCAAGATACAATGAATTCAGCAGCAAGACAAAGTAAAATTCGGCTGAATTTAGACATATTAAATCAAAAACAAGACACATTAATTAGATGTAATGAAACAGGCTTATTTATGCTATGTAATAACTAAAACATATTAAAAGCATGCATGAAACACATTAAACACAAATAATTAAATTTGTCCAGATTTAAACAAATTAATTACTAACACTTATTTAAGCTGAACTAAAATTAATTCTAACACTTATTTGAGCTGACCTAAATTTAATAAACTAACTCATTTAATTTATTACAGCAAATTAAAAATGCATGAAATTAAATAAAATCGAATTATGCTCAACGAGCTAGAATCAGCTCGAATTGAACTCCGTGGAGCCGGAACAAGTTAATTTAGCTTGCGAAAGTTTTCGAATGGCGCTTGATGAAATGAACCAAGGGCATTTTTGGGGCAGGGTCGTATCATCTCCCCCTTCTTCGAAGCGACTTGTTCTCAAGTCGATGCGTTGGTTCACTCGAACATAGCTCCTCTTACTCGACTTTCCTCGATCGAATGGGACTAATGGCAATTGAGTCCACTGAAAAGAATAGCCATGAGTTAGTAAATAGCAACGCAAACAAACTTGATGTCCAATCATAAGCATAACAAAACAAGTATAACACATGCGAATGGACAGATTCAGATTACCATGCAAACAAGCTAATTTACTTGCTAATGCCTCGTCAAATATTCGAAACAAAAATGGACATGTTTTAAGGCATTCAATCATCTCAAATTGTTTCCACAAACCATGAATAAATCGCGAGTAATAAATCAAATGGTAAACGTAATCGTCACAAGTAGGTATTTGAAAAGGTTCACACAGTTCACAGAGTTGCACAATCATACCATGCATTAATCGACGGACTATAGATTCACTCACACATGCATCATAAAACTTATCAAAAACAATAATCTTTTTATCAACCATAAAAAAAGATAGATCATCAATAAATAAAATAGGACAGTCAAGCACGTTTCGATCTAAGTGTTTTACAAAAATTAAATCATCAACACGATCTTTGTCACTATCCGAGGAGTACAAAAGTGTTTCAAAAGTTTCAAGTATCTTACCTTTATAAGCAGAAGAATAAGGGTCGATTTTACCTTTTCCATTTAATACAAACCTTCGCTCATCGGGGGCATAGTGTAGTCGAAGCTCCGTTGTTGAGTTAACCTTTGTCAAATGGAACTCAAACTTCATGTACAACCACAGAAACTGTTTAAGGCATGAATATAAATTGAAAACAAATTTGACAAATTTCGTTACCTTTTTCAAAAACCAAGTATCAAAACAATAGAAAGTATCTGCACATAATAGATTATGCTTGATTTTCGAACAAAATATACCAAAACAGATTCCGGGTTTAAAAACTTGATTTTGATTAGTCATGCCGAAGTGTAACAAAGATTTTTCATTAAACCAATCAAGTTAAACCATGAGGATTTTCGCATACATACCAACATACATTCAAAACTTTTTTTATTCTCCAAAACAGATTTGCACAAATTCGCAAATTTTACACAAGGCAAATCAAAAGAATAACAACTCACGCTTCCTTTCGTAATGACTTTATCAACCACAATCGAAGAATAACAATTAATCGGATCAAAATGAGGGGATCTTTTAAGAACTAAGTCACCAAAAGTTTCATAAATAATTTTCAAATCTGCACAGGACTCGGTTGCTAAAATTTCCTTACCTCGCTTACCTTCAGGCTCATGTAGTGTGATTTCATCTTCAACCTTGCCTATGTTGATCGTATGAAAGCGTCTTTCATCGGAAAGGTATTGAAGTTGAAAGTTATCTTTCAGTCTTTCGGAAACCTAAAAAGTAGCAACACAACAAAAATTCATATCTTGGTTAGTGGAAACATTCCTCACTACTCGTTCCTCGTCTTTTTTCTTTTGTTTCTTTTTCTAACTCATTTTCTCTTCTTTCTTCAATTTCTTTTTCAATTTTCTTGTCTGTTTCACATTCCTTTTCATTCTCAATCTCTTTTTGCTCTTTTTCATTCTGTTTTTCTTTTTCGATTTCTTTTTCTGTCTTCCTTTCATTACAAGATAGAGATGTTACAAATGAATTAGAACGAAAAGACTCTCGTTAGGTATGTACGGAATGACTTGCATATGAACAGTGATCACCTTTTCGAAATTGATTCTCAGTGGACGAGTTCCTTGGGGCATACGAATGATTACTTGTGATTTCTTTTCCGTCACCTTGGAAAACTTCACACTCGAAACTTGCTTTGCATCGTCTTGAATTTCTCGTTGAATAGGAATCATAATATGAATCTCTTCTCGAATATTCGTTGGATGTTCGTCTTCTTGGCACTCTCATTTTTGCCCTTTCACTTGAATTAAGTTGTCTTCGTTGGGCTCTTTTCTCCATTCGGTCCAATCGCATCTCATTGATAGTAGCACTCAATGTTCGAAGTATGGCATTTGTTTGTTTGACTGCAGCAGTCTGTTCGTCTAACTGTTGTTGGAACTCTATAAATTTATCATGGACCTCATTATGGTCATTATTCTCATCATCGACTTGACCAATTCTATGCATCTTATTTTTTCTTTTGGAATACCTGCAAAACAAACACTCAACACTCGAAAAAAAATTAACAAACCTCACCGTTAATCACTCAAAAAGGAAATTCAAATTCTCAAAGAGGTAGAATTCAGTCTTGTGAGTTATTTAGTAGAGTCTATATCAATCAATTAGAAAGTATATGAACCGTAACTACCAAAGAATCCTAATTGCACTAGGAGTCCAAAAAGTGACGAGGCTCCAATTGATTTGTGTCGCACCGAGGAAGAATTGTGCACACTTTTAAATCATACTAACACAAGAAACAAGAAGTGTTAGATAGTGTAAAGGAAGACTAAAAGCAAAACAAATTAAAACCTACAGCTAAGAATCAATAAAAATTGCTGACACCCGAAAACCCGAAAAAACTGCAGAGTAACTTAACAACTTCGTTCGAGGTGTTCCCGATCTCCAAAAATCACGAAATTTAAAATATAATGTCCTTAAATATTGTATATTTGATATGGAAAGTTTCAGCACTAAACTCAACCCGCTGAATATTTTTTTAATTTTTGTTTGATTTCGTCTTTTTCAATTTTTTTGACTTTTTCTACTGATTTTTTTGCGGGAAATATTTTTTAATATTCTATCACAGTACCACAAATATACATATAAAATTTTAGACCAATCGGACAACGTTTACCTACTCAAATGAATTTTTTTCCAAAAATTTTTCTGGGTAAAAAAACTGCTATTTATTGTTTTTAAAAGGAGATCAGTTTAGAAATCAACCAAGAACACCCAAAACGCCCAAAATCTGATACCAAATGATAAGGGGTCGCACGCGGACCAAGATCGAGTTGCCAAGTCACGGAAAACTTCTATGAAAACGCTAGACGCTTGGATCTGAAAAATAACAGAAAATTAAACTTAGAATCAACAGATTTGAAACGAAACACCCAAAACAATAAAGAATCAGCCAAGAATTGAAACACTTATTAATAGGGATTCTTGGAAGCCAAAAACACGAAATTAAACTTCAAGAAAAGTTTCCAATCAGCCGAATCTGACAAGTAAACACAAAACAGAAAAATTAGACTCAACAGATCACGAAACCCCAAATTGAAGTAGAACTAGGTTTTGTGTGGCAAGAAAAAGAAGAATTATGAATCAAGAATGATTCTTGATGCCTAAGACTGGTGTCGAACAGATTCTTGAAGATTGAAAGGGCTGGAAACGCAACAAGAGAGATTAAAACAATTTAATCAATGAATCGGCACAAGCAGAAAAATTAAAGAGGAATAAACAGCAAGAAAATAAAGAAAAGTCCTAAGAAGCCTTGAAACCAAGAAAGATTTCACAACTCCCTTCAAACGGCTCTAATCTCCTCTCCAATGTAGAACAATGGCAAGAAGAAGGCTGAAGATGGCTCCCACAATAAAAAAAGATTGTTAAAACTACTTCTAAAGAAAACTCAAGAGAGAATTCTTGGAGAAAACTCAAAGAGAATTCTTCACTTAATAAAATCTGATTTCAATGTGTTGTGTGTGTGGGTGGCCGGCCAAGCCTTACATATATAGGCCTACTACTACTTTCCTAACCCTATTAGGAAAACTAAGAAAAAAACCTAATTGATTGACTTTTAAAGGAAAATTCGGCCAAGGCCTTTAAATGGGCCTCTTGGACTGAATGTATACATAGAATTTTATTCATAAAGTCTAAAAATTAAACTAAGTATTTAAAGAATTAAAACTTAACAAATTGGACCACTTTGACAATTTGGCCTGATTTTCAACTAAGTCTAGTTTGAACTTCTTGATTGGGCTTGGAACATATTATTGGGCCGTGTCTTCAAGAACATGGGCTTGTGATCCGTTCTCTCCCGAAATTGGTTCGTTGATGCTCGTAACTGAGATCCAATGCGCCTTAGCTGCAAGATTCGGGTTCTTGGACCAAGATTTCCAAGATTTGAAATCTTGATTTTCTTGATTCTTGAAATCGCTCAAAACAGCAAAATTGGACCAAGATTCGGTTTCTTGATTTTCTTGAAAACAAGAAAGTGAATCTTGATTTTCTTTTTCCTTTGTATACGCATCTAAGGCCTTGCTAATGAAGTCTTGAATGATTCCATTTAGTTTCATACGCATTTGCCTGGCCTTTGACCTCGTTATTGGGCATTGTGGTAATTTGAGCCCATCACGTCCTTGAGCTTCAATTGGGCCTTTGTGACTTGTATCACAATTCTAGTTCAAACCGGATTAAAAAAGGTTGTTACCGGGAAAAAGCCTTAAAATCTAAATCAAATAGAATGGGAAGAGCTTGATGAAAAGGCCTTATCTGCAATCCAGTTGTGCCTCGCGAATACGATATTGCAGGAGGTATTGATGGAGAAGACCTCATCTACCTTGTGGAAAAGGTTAGAAACTCTTTATGCAGCTAAGTCTTTAGCAAACCATTTAGTGTTGAAACAACGTCTATTTACGTTTCGCATGAACGAAGGTGAGCTTCTTAGAGATCACATCAATCAATTCATTACTCTTTTAAATGATTTAAAGAATGTTGAGGTTCATATTGACGATGAAGATCAAGCCATACTATTATTGTGCTATTTACCCCATTCATACAAGTCTTTCAGGGAGACTCTGATTTATGGCAGAGACAAACTCTCGTTCGAAGATGTGAAGGGTCATTTGTTGAGTAGAGACAAACTCGACAATGAGTTTGGTTTGGATAGTAAGGCAAATAGGCAAGCTTCCGTTTTGGTAGAATCAAAGAAACGACACAAAAGGTGTCGCTATTGTAAAAAGTTAGGTCAAGTCAAAGCAGATTGTTATAAACTGCGAAATAAAAAAGCTGCTAAGAGTAACGAGGAAGATGTAGCTGGTGTTAATTTGGTCGATGAAAGCGGTGATGATTTCTTGTTAGTTTCAACGAGCGATAACTCCAAGCTCACATCCGAGTGGATCCTAGATTCGAGATATTCTTTCCACATGTGTCCCAATAGAGAATGGTTCTCCACATATAATTCGGTTGAAGGTGGAGTTGTGCGCATGGGAAACGATTTATCTAGTAAGGTAATTTGTATTGGTACTGTTAAACTTAGGATACACGATGGGACGATTAGGACATTCTCATATGTCAGGTATGTACCTGATTTACAAAAGAATCTCATCTCCTTAAGTATTTTAGACTTGAAAGGATGCATAATCAACATCGAGTCGAGCAACATTAATGTATCTCGTGGACCTCTCGTTTTGTTAAAAGGTAAAAGAACTAGCAGTCTTTATATTCTGGAAGGTTCTACAGTGACTGGTGAAATCGGACGTCCCTCGTTCGTTACAGAGTCGAAACCAACTCGTTTGAAGCGGAGGCAACTTGGTCATAGGAAGGAAAAAGGTATGACCATTTCGTTGAAGAGAGGTTCTCTTTTGAATGCAGGTTTTGAAAAGTTAGGGTATTGTGTTCGTGAAAATTAGACCCAGGTTAGTTTTGATTTGGCAGTGCACAAGTTGAAGGCTACAAGTCTTCCAGCTTCTAAACACAGATTCGACTCAGTTAATTCCCTGAATTGTTTAAGATAGGCCTGTGGCGGGCTTTGGCAAAGATGGCGTTGTAAGAATTCGTGTCAAGGTAGAGATTATTAGAGTTGTGTGACCCAAATTCTAAGAGATTGCTTGCAAGTCAAGTTAAACAAAATATATTTTCTTTCTAGAAGATTTAGTATTTATTATATAATATATTTAGCATTTATTAGCATAGTTTATTTGACTTACTAATTTAGCCTATAAATAGGTTCTTTTACAACCTTGGAAAATACGCCCATTAGAAATTAGAACTCATAACACATTTAGAGAATTTTGTGTTTACGTTTTGAGGGTTCTTTGTTTTCAGGTTTTTGGGGTTTAGTTTTTATCTCCATCTTTTGTACTCTTCGTTCTTTTGCCATTATAGTAAAATTATCTTTGCCCGTGTTATCCTCTTTAGAGAGATTTTTTCTACGTTAAATTTATGTATTAAATTTCTCAATTTATTCCGCTATTTTTTTTGTTGCTTAATCGGGTCAATCCTAGCAATACTCAATAAAGTTAAATATTCAATTAATATCCTTAATAGAAGAACAAAGTTGAATTGATGGCATGAACCAGTTGTTGTTGGCATTCGATACCTTTTTTAAAATATCGATATTGTGATGACAAAGTTAAGAGATAGAAGTATACAACAAGAAACAAATGATTGATTCAAACTAACGACGCCTGTTAATATCTCTTTTTATTGACCGTAATTTTTATTTTATACTTTTCCAAGGATAATTTATGTTGATATCAAGTCACTTAAGTTATGCCCCTTCCCACCATCAACATAGTTCTGTCCTTGCTACTTGGACGACTTATTTTTTTAATATTTATATTTTATACGTTAGTAGTATATAAATTTATATACAATCAATAAATTAAAACTTAAATCTATTTAATGAACCTCGTGTATTGTCTTGATGGTCAAGGTGTTCACTGTCTCAGATGTATTGTAATTCACCAAAAAAAAAATCTACTTAATGAGGTACCAAGCTATAATTTGTAACGTATATAAAATACTTCATGTATTAAAAAATAAAATCCCCATCAAATACTTCATGTATTAAAAAATAAAATCCCCATCATTTGCGTCATGCTAGTATAGTGATGACATTTTTTTTTAACAATCTCAATATAAATTTTGATCAAATTTACTCTTTTTGAGACAATGGCTAAAACAATCCATAGCCATTCCCCAACCCATAAATAAAGATGACCTTAGTCACGCCAAATTCAGCCTAAATAACATTGAATATTTCTTTTAACAAATATATGAGTTGACCCAAATTTAAATAAACTCATTCAGTTTTTTTTTAAATGTTTTCAAATTCAATTTTTTATATTATTCGATATGAAAGCATTAAATTTGTTACCATCGCCATCCACAAATTTTTATAATTAGCAATGAGAGGCTCAAATTGTCCTGTAATTTCACTTCACAAGACAATATTATATACATATATGAGGTAGCTAAACATAAAATATATAAATAAACATATAGTCACAAGAAAATACAAATTATTATTTCATTTGAAGTTGACAACATTTTGCTTAATTTTAATATGAATGATTAGCAGCTGAAACATGTGGCAAGTTGGCGTAATGGATGAGATAATCCCCTAATCTTACAATTTCTGTCTCATCACTTCAAATATTGCCAATATGCTGTGTCTATCAAACAATCTTATCCATAATCAGCTTTAATTTTTGAAAAAGGAATGAATTATTGTTTTTTACTTAAAATATTAGATTTTTAAATATGGTAAAATAAATAGGATTGTATCAACATAGAAAACAGGTGATTATCAAGTTAACATCATTGAACTGTTGCACAATGTTTGGGTTGAATATAGTTTACATTTTTGTGCTTTTTTTAAAATGAAAAAGGGTAAAACAAAAAAAAAAAACTATAATTATGCATATTAGTTTGTGTTTAAATCTGTAATGAGATTGGTCCATCTAGGGTCAGCTCCACTTAACACCGTAGAAAGTTGAACCCACAATCATTGGAAGGTGAAAAATATAAAGAAGTAAATGGACAACAAGTAATAGACTAATGGGGGGAGGGGGTTCGGTGGTCCAACGAGCCCAAGCACTAACATTTTGGGAAATTGGACCTAACCCTCTTGATTGGTCCACCTAATTGACTCCTTCCCAAATAAGCATATTTTATCCCACCAATTAATATAAACACAATTTTTATATTAAATTTGTATAACATTAAGTATTAATTTGTTGATAACAGAGGTGATCGCGATCTGGATCAGGTCTAAATAGAATTTTAGGTCCGTTTTTAAGTTTGGGTTTGGGTTCAGACTCAACTCAAAAATTGAGTCTAAATTTTTTTTAAGCCTGACCTAAATAAAAATGCTAAAAGTCAAGTCTAATACGTCCGTATTAAATTTTTTATATTATTATTTTTATAAAAAATTAAATTTTAAAAACATAATACATTAAATACTAAAAGTATTAAAATAAATGTTTCTCAACAAATTGAAAATATATTTTAAAAAAATATTTATACTAGAAAATAAATACCTCTAAAATAATAGCAAAATTAACAATAAAATAAGAGTTCTAAAGAATAACAACAAAATAGTAGCAATATAATAGCGAAACGGCACTAAAACAACAACAAAATTACAGCAAAAAGTAATAGGTCTTTTTGTAAATTTGGATTGGGCAGAGCCCAAGCCAAAAAATTCACCCAAGACGAAGCCCATTTCATTTTTTACCCAAACCCATTTTTAAAACTACATTTTTATATAAACTCTCTTACTTTTCGAACAAGCCTTCGGATCGGACCACAAGTTTACTTGATTATGATAACAAAGAATATATATATACATATACTGGGTTTAAGGAATATAATAACTGCCCGTGCTGATGGTTTTAACCACGGGGGATGAAGGTGAAATGAATTTGGACATAAATATTATTAGATAATTGAAAGCCAATTTGCATTTGACCCCATAAGCATAAGCAAAAGCTGTTGTTGTTATAAAGAATGGAAAGACGTAGGAGACAGGGATAAGGGTCTGGACTCTGGTGTTTCTTAACTTTTTAATTGCGTAAATAACAAAGATATTTAGGGTCCAGATGTTTTTAATATTTGATTTTACAATTTTTTTATTGAGAGCATACTCGAATTTAGGGGTTTGAAGTCGATCTTCTTAAAATAAAAAATTTTCTATTTAGGTCTCTTTATAGTTTATAAAATTTTAAATTAGTAATGATTTGTATTTTGACCTCCCAAAATAATAAAAATTTAATTTAGTCTTTTAAAAACTATAAAGATGTAAGCTATTAAAATGACAAAATTACATTTTATTATCGTAAAAATATATAATTTAATTTTAGTCCTCAAAAGATTTTCTAATTTCGCCTAGAGGGCATAATGTATTTCACCATTACACCTAATATTTGTTGATAATATTAAGATTAATTGATTTGATTTACCATTATAGGACAAACGGTAGCATTTGCTAACATTTTTATTTTAAGAAAAAGGGATTAATTATAGTTTTACTCTCTTTATTATATTAAAATTTGAGATTTAATTTTTCAACATTAGTAAGTTCATATAAATAGTGTTAAGTGTTAATGGATTCAGGAAAGTCCATGAGTTAATACAATGTTATTAATTTGAACATATACTAATAAAAATATAAAAATAGGGTGAATCATAAAAATAGTCACTTCTATTTGTCTCAAATTACATTTCAGTTATTTATGTTTGAAATATTACGTTTTAATCACTTATGTTATCGTTTTGTTACGAAGGGGTCACCTTACCGTTAAGCTTTGTTACCTCCCTGATGGCGGTCCTACATGGCAACCCAAATGGGTTTTAAATGCCAGCTTGGATGTCCTATGTGGCAGTTCAAATTAAATTTATTTAATTAAAAAAAACCTATTTTCATCCCAGCAATTGGACATCCAAGTTGGCATTTAAAATCCATTTAGATTGCCACATAGAACCGCCGTTAGGAAGTTTAACAGTAGAGTGGCTACTTGGTAACAAAACGATAACGTAAGTGACTAAAACGTAACATTTTAAACATAAGTGACTAAAATGCAATCTGAGGTAAACAAAAGTGACTATTTTTTTATAATTTACCCTGTAAAACTATGAAAGTCAGATTATATTAAATTAAAGTAGAATAATTATAATAAAAAGATTAAATTCATTATTAGAAAAAAAGAGAGAGAGAGAAGGGGGATTGAGATGGTTAAAATATTACCATGAATTGGCTAGATTACAATCATTTGCAACTTACTATATATTCAACATTATCATCAAATTGAGAAAAAAATTGAAGTAATTTAATTGGTTATAATATACAGCTTTCCTCAATCCTTTACCTTTGCTGTCTTTTGTGTATATATAAAGAAAGAAAAAGGGCATTACCATGAAATTTGTACCTAACCTCAACATTCACTCAACTTATTATTTGACAAGTGTGAATGTTTGTAGCAAGGTAGAGAAATAATAGTACATGGGAAGTGACCAATAATTTGTGCATGTCCAAATCAACAAACCTATACATAATTGGGTGAATGTTTCTTTTTTTAATGAACAACCTCGATATGCTTGGTTGGAAGCTAGGCGTGGAAGATCAGGTAGATATTGCATCAATGGTGGTGGGGGATGCACGAGGGAATCATTTTACACGTTAGGTTGATTAAAGCGTTAGCTGACGTTTTGAATGGTAAAAGGTTAGACGGAAAGATGGAAAGACGTGTGGGAATTTTAACCAACAGATGGCGAAGCAATAGAAGATTATTAACGGTGGTTTAGATGAATGGTACGTTTATTTGTGGTTAGCGTAAAAATAACAGTAGTAATATGATTAGATATTGTAGCGATATTATAACGTGAGACAAAAAATAAGCTAAATATACCATGCCGCACTACCTATCCAAACTCACCAATTCTCAATGCTCATAAAAAGATGAAATAATATCATAAAGGCTTAATAATAAATTTGGCCATTAGCGTTTGCATGTTCTGTCAAAATGACCTTAATTGTATTTTTGAGCTTTTTTTTAACCATCACCTTTGTCCTTTTTTTTCAATCCGTTTTTCCAATAGATTTAATGAATAAATTTAAGGTTTCAAAATTTCTTTTCTTTCAAAAGGTTTCAATCTTTCGTACGTTTGTTTATTGATAAGCTTTTCTATTGAGTTAGTTTTTTTAGATAATTACGTTTATTTACTTTAAATTAAGAGTTATTTTTAAATTTAATGTATTTATTTTATTATTTTTTACATTAATTATCTTATTGGGTTATCTAAGTAATAAATTATATCTCATTAAAAATATTTCACATATGAAATTCCACATCATTCTCGTTAATTTTTTTAGCGTTATTTTCATTAAATTTGTTAGAAAAACCAGATTGAGAAAAAGAACAAAGGTTGATGGCCAAAAAAAGCTCAAAAATACAATTAGGACCATTTTGACAAAACATGCAAATGTTAGTGACCAAATTTGTCATTAGGCCTATCATAAATAACCTCTAAATGTTTATCAAAATTTGAATATATTCCATCCACGTTGTATACTTAAAAGTGGATTATAAGTTTCATCTTAAAAGTTACTTGTACTTCTTAAACAAGTAAAATTTAATTTTGGGTAAACTATAAAATAGTTACTTATGTATAGTTTAAATTACATTTTGATCACTGAATTTTAATTTGTTACGTTTTGCTCACTATCGTTATCAATTTGTAACATTTTAGTTACTATGTCATTACCCGTCGTTAAAAACATTGCAAAATCAGATATTGCACAAATGGTGTCGTTAAATGTTGACTCCAGGGACTGAAGGCACAATTTCCCCTTATCCTTCCCTTTCTTTTTCATGTGAGATCAGATGGGTTTTATATAGTTTTTTTTTTAAAACTTTTCTTCTTCTTTTTTGTCACTTAATTTTATTCTTTTTTATTTATTCTTTTTATCTCTTCTTTTCCTTTTCTCTTTATTTCTTCTCCTTTTACAACCCTAATCGTCACCCAACTATTGCCACCGTTGTCTGGTGATGTTTCAGACCAAACTCACCTCCAAAATGCTCCCCCTCTTCATCATCTCTCACCTTCTCAAATTAGATTTCTTCAAAATTCTCTTGAGAGCTTCGAAAAACACAAAGCCAAAGATTGGGAACGTCTAAGATCCGTCCCGCACAAAGTACAAGTACTTTTCGAAAAAAAATTATTGCTATAAATATCACAAATCGGCTCAATTTTCAAAAATTTAATTTCCTACTATGACAGAAAACTGTTTTTAAACCAGATTATTTCAAACATTTGTGCCACATTAGACTTTCATAACATTTTTAACGTCAGGAAATGACACGGTGACTAAAATGTTACAAATCAATATCATTAGTAACCAAAACGTAACAAATTAAAGTTCAGTGACCAAAACGTGATTTGAACCATACATAAGTGATTATTTTTGCAGTTTACCCTTTAATTTTTATATTCTAAAAATAATTGTATTTCAATACTTCAATTTTAAAATTCTTAAAATAATTATGGTAAAAGTACCATAGCAATCCCTGTACTATAACTTGGATTGCATTTTGTTCTTCTACCAGGAAAATGGATAAATTAGTCCATGAACGTTAGATGAAGGAGCAAAATAGTCCCTCCATTAAAATTGTGCCGTTAAAGACTGATTTTGGTGTTTTATATATAAGGAAAAATAACAAATTTAGCCCTCAATCTTTACATCTATACTCAATTTGATCCCTACTCTTTTATTTGAAACAAATTGACCCTCAATCTTTCATTACTAATGTGACACTATTTTATTTTATATGACTTATCAACGAATAGTTTAGATTTTTTAGAAAATTTAAAAAATCATAACTATATAATTTAAACTAATTTACCTTTTTTCTTATTTAGATATGTACCATATCATTATTATTTTAATCTCTTCTTTTCAGAAATTAAAATATTTTAATATATTTATTTTTAAAAAATAGAGTTAAGAATTAATTAATAATTTATGATAAAAATTATTAATGTATTTTGCTTAAATGTTATCTTCAACACATATTACCATTTTATCTTTTCAGTGACAAAGATGAAATAGGCAAATTAACAAATCATAATAACCCATAATTCTAATTCAAGATATTTTCTTCTAATTTAAAAAGGGGAGGAAAAGAAAATAACACTCAACAAAACAACTTCAATTCAAATGAAACTTAGGGTATCTTTAGATTAACGGTGCATTTATCTCCGATCAGGGTAAAAATAGCAGCAATGATGAAATTAGTTACTACAGTGATGAGAATAAATATTATAGCATGAGACAAAAAGAGAGCTAAACACATCCATCCAAAAGGACTTATTGTTACATGAATTAAATAAATTAATATATTCATACGTTAATGATGAAAGTACTAGTATTTGCATTATTCTTTTTCTACATATTACGAAAGGGTTCATATGATAGTACAAGCGTTGGGATTTTCATCACTAAACAATTGGGGAGCATAGACGTAATGAACAAAATATGGAGCACTGGCATCTGTACTCTTCACAATCTTGTTTTCACTGGATTCACCCACTACTTTCACTTCTTCCTTTTTGGCTTCAACTTTTACAATCTCCTTCTTTTCTTCCTTAGCCTCCATTGTTTTTGAGCTTATCATCTCTGCATGTTTATGCACTTTCTTTTTAATGTATGATAACAATTTTTCTGGTTCCATTATTCCTTCCACTGTTAGGGTTTGTGCTTTCACATCACTCTTAACACTATAAATATCTGCATTCATCGTAAAAGAAAACTTAGGAAGAGACTTGTGATGTCGAATTTAGTAAGTACATTCTTACCTTTATGCTTCAATAACTTGTTGCGTAGATCCTGCTCACACTTGTCACAATGTAGATGAACTTTTATCGATGTAGTGCGTAAAATTGGCTGCCGCTCGAAAATACAATGTAAAATATTTAGAAATTAATTTAATGGCTTGTGATTGGGTAAAAGCACTATGAAGATCTTTATATAAGGAATCAGATTGTATTTTATCCCTTCTATTAAAACTATGGACCAATTAGTTCATATATATTAGATTAAAGAGGAAACGTGGCACACCACATGTAATTATTTGGTCATTCTATCAACAACGTTAATTTTTAACAATAAAAATAGATGAAATTTTAACGTAAAAAGACCAATTTGTACTTGATCTAATGCATGGGGCGAAGCCAAAAAATTTTGATCATTAAAATATTTGGGCAAACAATAAAATTTGATATATTGTAAAATAAACTCTTCACTGTTCAATTTTTATTTTTATTTTCTTAGTACTTAATACACAATGAATTGATTATAGTAATTTGTAAATAATATATAATTAATATTTAGTAAAAACTAATATCAAGTAAAAATAAAAATTGTTTGTTTGAAAGAAACTTTTTAAATTTTACACGAACTTTTAACTAAACTTTTTAAAGCAATATTTGTTAATTAAATTATAATTTTTTAAATGAGTAATTATCGCAATTTCTATTAAATTATAATTATTTTTAAATGTATAATTATCACAAATTTTATTTTACACCAACTTTTTAATTAATAATAATTCTAAATTAAATATTATATTATTTTACATGTCAATCTAGTAATATGTTAGAAAATAAATGATATTCTCATCGGTTCAAAAGTTTTTACAATTTTGTGCTTTTATGTGTATATATATACACGAGTCAAATTTTATTATGAGTCCTTATATTATGCGTAAGTTATTAATTTTAGTCTATGTACTCTAATTTGGTTATTTTAGTCCTTTCACTTTTTAAAATTTGAAATTTAAGTCATAATCAAGTGTAGCCATTAAATTTTACTATTTTAAAATTTTATTGGGAAACATATTATTATATGTATAATACCATGTCAACATACTATTTCTACCATACTCAAAAATAGTTACCTCATTTTAATTAATAGATTTCAAAGCTACAATTTAAGTGAAGACTGAAATTTCTAAATTTGAAAACATAAAATTAATCCACAACTTAAGCATAATATAAAAAGTAATAATATAATTGAACTTGGGTGAGAGAGAGAGTATAAGAGATCGATTTATCAAAATATGCTGATCTTTTTTTTAATTTGAGAATCTATGTTGTTTTTGTTTAATTTACCAAAATATGTTGAATTTGGACAGAGAAAGGAAAACATATTATATAGGGCGCGTTTTTAATGCAACATCAATAAAAAGTTACCGTTGGCTTGAAAACACGTCCTATAATGCGCATTTTTATTTCTCTCTTTTGAAAATGCGTCTTACAAGGTGTGTTTTTACTGTCATGTCAATAAAAAATACACTCTGTAAGACATATTTTTACTTTCTCTCTTCAAAAATAACATATATTGGTAAATTAAAAAAAACATAAGTTCTCAAATTTAAAAAAAAAAATCATAAATCACCTGAGTATAAGAAGTAATAATAGAATTTAACCTGGGAGGGTGAGAGAGAGAGTAAATTACCTTTTTGGTTTCCTTGGGTTTGCTGGGTGTAGTTGTAGCTTTGTCCTTGTCAGGGATCTTAATCTGAGGCGACAAAATCTCAACCTTTTTATTGCTAACTTTTTCAATCATCCTGTGGATTTTTATTACATCAATCACTCCAGTAACCTTAATTTCACCTTTCCCAACATCAAATTCTACACCATGAACCCCTGCATTTGCATTTCGTATCACAACCAGTATTCACCACCGTTAATTCATCATCATCAATGAAAATAGGATAGCATAGGCTACCTTGAGTCCTCATGAGAGGCTTTTTAATATCGGATGCGCATTGCCTGCAATGGAGATTCACTTTATAAACTGCAGTGATCACTCCCTCCGTCTTTGCTGCCATCTTTTGCGGCCCCAATCGATTAGCCAGCCCTCACTAATAAAGGACACTTATATACACACAATGAAAAACTTTAATGAAGCAAGAAATTAACCAGACATTCTAAGGTTGTCACCAAACATGCCTAACACCATAAGCATGATAAATGGAGGAAAATTAGCCATGTTGGTAGGAATTGTTGAGGGTGGCTCACCTACTTCACATTTTTACTTGAGATAGTCCCCAAACACACCACCTTCCACTATCTTAATGATGAGACAAAAAGAAATTCTAGAAACACGAGCATCATGGCATTAATTAATTAATTAATGCATCACCATCAGTCAAACATGTTTTTAGGTACTTAAACACTCGCACTTGGGTTTCCTCAACATGAAGGAAGGCCTTGTACATTCCAATGCCTCCAGATTAAAAGTTGTTATTAGTCCATTGGGAATGAGCTATTGGATCAAGGAATTGGTTTTGGACCATTTGGTGTATGCGTTAACCCCTTCTGTTTTCTAACCTCTCAAATGGAAAAATATCATATTGAACCCTTTATATTTTATAAAATTATAAGTTAGTAAATGATTGACCCTAAAAATGATAAAATTTTAATTTAATCCTTTAAAAATCATTAAGATATGAGCTAATGTAATGATGAAATTGCATTTTAACTCTCATAAAAATATATAACTCAATTCCAACCCCCAAAATAATTTGACTTCATCTCTAGAATCAAGTATTATAAAAGAAATCGAGTGTAAGAAAAAGAACAAGAGGGGGAACACGTCTCTGATATCAAACCAATAGGCTTACCTTAAACACTCGATCCTATGCACCCCACCCTCAACTAAAGAAGCAATAACAACTGCAGTAAGAAACGGTGCAAAAACATCTAAGGTAGACTCGAATTCATGATAAGACGTGAAAGATAAGGCCACCCACACTAAGCGATGAGTCACCTCATTAGCATTCCATTAAGCAAATATGAAGGGAAAAAAATACTCTACCTTTATTTTCCTATAAATAAAAAGAAAAACTATTCAACTAAAAAATTTATCTCGGAAAAGAATTGGGATGTAAGGTAGCTTTGATAGTTTTATACATTTTTGCATATTTTTGTATATATAATTAAATTGTAATGATTTAGCCGTCATATTTTATATTTTATTTATATAAGATCAGGCACGCCACATAAATTAAAATTTTTAACCATTTATTTTATGTATATAAAACTTTCAATTGTGCAATAAATATTAATATATACAATACTTTAGATCAATATGATAGAGATATCGATTAGTTCGAAAATTTACATGCATAACAACTATAATTATATCGATACATTTAATGGTTGACTTATTAGAATATTGATCCTACAAAATATACGAAAGAATTACACTAGTGTAAATAGATATATACCCAATTTTAGATCAATATGCTAAAAATATCATATTAATTTAAAAATTTACGTGCATAACAATTATATATATAATACATTATTAGAATATTATCTTTAAAAATAGTGTAAGTAGATTCTTATATATACATATACTTAGCATCTAGGAGATGCAATTTTTCAAGAGTTCTAACTTTGTCTTTGTGTCCCATCAGATCCTTTCAAGGTTTGTCTACAAACTTATGGGCTCCAAAACAGCTAGCCAGACCATAGAAAGGCCTTTTAAGTGGAAACAAAGGTAAATTGGTAATATGCGGATAATTCCTTTACTTTCACAAAATTTGAGATTTAGTCCCTCTATTTAAAAATTTAGTTTTCCCTTATTCTTCTTCTTTTTTTAAAATTTAAAATTTCAGTCTAGACATTAAAAATGTAAGTATTTTTTTGTTAAAATTTGTCAATTTAAAATTTTGATTAGGTCATCATTGGTTCCATAGAAGTATTTGTATAAGGAGTCATATTGCATTTTGCCTCTTTTGCTCAAAAAATGAAAAAAATAATCCATGTATATTAGATTAAAGAGCAAACTGATTCTTTCTGTTAAAAATTTAATCCATTTCTATTGCTAAAAACTTATGTAGATGATGGAATAACCAAATATTTATACATGGCGTGTCATGTGTACCTCATCCTGACATATAGGAGCCAGTTTTTAACAGTTGAAATGAACGAAATTTTTAATAGAAAAATTAATTTACTTTTTGATCTAATATGTAAAGACTAATTTACCCATTTTTTTAGTAGATGAGATATACGAGTACTTTTACCGATTATCATCATATGATGGCATATGATTGATAAATTTTTATATAAACTACCAATGATGACAATTGAAATTTTAACACTTATAATGCGGTAACCAAATCTTAAATTCTGTACAAGTAGAAGGACTAACATCACATTTTAACCCTTAGTAAAATATCTCTTGAAACTGAAAAGGATAGGGCATTTTAATCTAAGCTTCCATGGCGGCAGCACGAAAATGCCAAGAGAATATAAAAAGAAAGTGGGAACAAAGAACATACGAGCTCAGTGGTCAAAATCATTACAAATTTCGAATCGGCCATCAATATGTCGGTAGCACGAAAAATGCAAGCTTGAAACAAAAGTCAGGTTGGCCCCTCAGCATAGTTTAACCAAAGGTCATATAGTTGCGTCATCTGAGTTACGTCAACATTCCTTCAACGTTTTACGTTTGGCATGCCATCAACAACACCATCCCCCCACTCAGACTTATTGTCAACCAATGCTCAATTTTCAGTCCACGCGTTATTTCTGCGTTTTTTTTACCTTTTATACGTCCCATAGAATCCGCCGTTCCCTGGGTTTCATTGTTCTGGGTCCCCCGGACCCGTTCACCTTATATATGGTATTTGGTAAGCACAAAAGAAAGCACAAGCAAAAACTTGCCCTTTATTCAGTTTCAGATGGCAAGCAAGAAGAGAGTTCATGTCTGCAATGGTGAAGATGAGGAGCAAGAAGATGAGAAGATGGAGCAGTTCTTTGCCCTAATAAGGAATTTCCGTGAAGCTGTTAATAGGAGAAAAAATGAGCTAAGACAAAGGGATGAAAAGATAAGGAGGGTCGATGGTAAGCAAACAAGTTGGGTTCCAACTTTTGAATGGGCAGATTTTGCCGACGAGATTGAGTTTCGGAGGCCATCTACAATTAACAATAAAGAAGAAAAAGGAAAACATGAAGAAGAGGAAGAAGGATTAGATCTTAGGCTTACCCTTTAGTTACTACCATCGATTTATCTCTATGAATGTTAATATATAATTACTACTTAAAAGAAAATTTCTTACTTTTTTTTTTTGTATTTTAATTGATTGTCTGTTATTTTGTCTGTTGATGCTTTGACAAAGGAAAGGTTTTGGTTTTGCATTGTTGCTTCCTTATTTAAGCATAAGCGATGTTTTCAAAAGGCAAAAACTTTTAGCGACGCTTGCAATCGTCGGGAAAAAATGCTTGTTGGTTCTTCCTATCGACGCTCTTTAACGCGGAATTCTGACTAAAATCTCTTGATTTGCTTTGTTATTGTAATCTATTGGGATTTATTGGTCAGATTAGGCATCCATTCCACACATAATTTCAAACTCTAGTTAAGTTTTTATATGATTCATCTATGAAGAACTAACTCGAAAAAACTATCTTATTAGTGTCGTATGGATATTCAACACTCAACACATCGGAACTTGCGAAAAACAAAAAGGAGAAATCAAACAATGGACTAGCATGACCAAGACACTAGTGTCCCAAAGTGAACCCTAGGTTTAATCCTTTAAAAAAATTTTAAAAAGTTATAAGTTTATAATTTAATTTTGACTCTCAAAGAAGAATGGTGGGCAACTATGGTTAATTCATTTAGGCTAATTAATGAAGAAGAAATAGAAAAAGACAAAAATGAAGAGTCGGATGCAAGTTCTAGTAAAGCAAAAGATTGGCAAATGAATAAAAAGAAGCTAAGGATAAAGGAGGAGGAGGAGGAAATGAAGAAAAGAGATGGAGGTCGTAGAAGACATGAAAAGAAACCCATTCACGTATCATGTGAGGGAATTAGTATAATGAATCAATTAATTGTTAAAGATAACTTAGAAGAAGTTTTATATAAGGTTAGAGATGACAGTTCGAATCTGTATGGAATGTATAATAGAAGAACTTAACTATAGCTACATAAATTATCACCAGTTAGCCAATAAAATTAAATTATAGTAATTATTAAATAAAAGATTCTATTATAGTGATGTGATGGCATCAAAGAAATGACGGTGAGTTTTGGTTTCAAGACGAAGGGTGGGTTTGGATGGGCGGTGCGTTTACCTGCGGTTAGTGTAAAAACTGCGGTGGCGGTGAGATTAGATACTGTAGCGACACTGTAGCGTGAGACAAAAAGTAAACTAAACGCACCGCACCGCACCCAACCGCCCACCCGAAGGCTCATTTGAAACATTTACAACCTAATGTGATGGACGAAATGAAAATGAATAAAACGAAGTGATTGAAGAAAATAATAAAAAGACCAAAGCGTAAATTGCACTATAGCATAGGGACCAAAACAATAATTAAGTTTTTTTTTATTCCTCTCTTTTTTATAAAGCCATGCGCTAGTTAGAATATAAGTATAGCACTTAAAAAGAAAGAAGACGGAAAGAAGCCTGATGAAGACTTTGTGTGCTATCATTAGGGATTTGAACTACTCCTTTATGCCTAAAGGACACTTGAAGCGCATAAATTCCATAACACTAGTTGGTAGGTGATGGACTTTTTTGTCCTATATATGAAAAGCAATGCGTGTCACATAAAAAGAATCTATGAGACGTAATAAATCTAAAGAAATCCTCCAAAGGTATAATATATATATTTGAATATTTTTATTTTTTATAATATCTGTTCTTTTTGACACAATGTTTA
The DNA here is from genome assembly GCF_025698545.1 of Gossypium raimondii. NCBI lineage: Eukaryota > Viridiplantae > Streptophyta > Magnoliopsida > Malvales > Malvaceae > Gossypium > Gossypium raimondii. The sequence continues at coordinate 4,527,558 of NC_068572.1, forward strand.
AAGTTATTTATAATCCCCCAACCCATAAATAGGAGGATAATGCACTTCAACGCACTCGAATCTACGTCCTCCTGCATGAGTATTGTCAAGCTAAGACTCAATCAACAATATTTTTAAATTAAAGGAGTTTTTACATGTATAATTATAGGTATAATTCTAAATATAAGCATAGCACAATTATAAATGATTTATATTCAAATAATTATAACTAGAATGAAATTGGCATCTAGAAATCTAGCTCATGCATGATGAATTTAGAATCAATTTTAAAAAATTCACGAGTTAATTTTTAGGGTAAACTACACCATTATCAATTTTAAAAATTATTTTATCATATGAAAGTAAAAATGAATATTTATTTTAAGTCAAATAATTTTATTCAACTACTCGATTTTTTATTTGAATCCATGTAATAAAATTTTAAATTAAAGACTAATTAATATGATTAACTCAAAATTTCTTTATTCAATTTGATTGAATACTCAGCTGTCAACTAGACCTGTCCATGGGCCGGGCTGGGTTCGAGCCGGGCCCAGAAAAAATTTTTGGCCCGACTCTTTGGCCCGGCCTAGCCCGAAATATGGGCCTAAAATTTTGCCCAGGCCCGGCCTGGGAAAAAAATAATAAGCCCGAGCCCGGCCCCATTTTTAATAAACACAAAAAAATATTTAAAAAATAAAAAAATAAAAAAATATTTTAAAAGTATTTTAAAATTAAAAAATAAAAATAAAAATATATATTTATTATATTCGGGCTGGGCCGGGCCGGGCTCGGGCCAAAAAAGTTGAGCCCGACCCATTTTTTAAACGGGCCTCGTTTTTTTGCCCAAGCCCATATTTCGGGCCTATATTTTTACCCGAACCCTCCCATATTTCGGGCGGGCCATCGGGCCGGGCCGGGCCGCCCGGCCCATGGACAGGTCTACTGTTAACTATGATAGCTAAGGATGAACTTTTTTCAAATTTTAGTCTTTTTCTGAATTTTTGAGATCTTAGTCCTCAAAGGAGGGGGTTAGGGTTACTTGATAGAGCTTCAATTTAGTGATTGGGCTTCTTGTAAGAAAGGGTTTGGGCTTGGTAGAATAGCATAATTGGCTAAATAATGGTGAGCTTAAATTACATCAAGAGGGGTGAATTAAGGTCTAAAAAAATTAAGAAATAAAATCACAAAAATATGACATAAGAATTTTAGAGTAGTTTAGCCTTAATTGATTACTTTTATTATCTTAGCTTTCTTCAACTAAGAATTTTCTCCAATTCACTAATTGACACTTTTTTAGGACAAGATATAACCTTTTTATAATCTCTCTCTTTTAGCTTGGTAAGATAGTATCACTACCCTTAACATTTTCTACCTAGAACCTTAAATAACCTCTCAAAACATTAAGCGACTATTTGATATGTTTAAAATATGTTTATTGAACATGTATATGTTTGCTATCTATTGTTTGATTGCTAATTTGTTGGGAACATGTTCTATATAATTGATAATGGAAAATGCCCTATTAATGTTATCGAATAGAGTTACGAGTATAGTTGGTATGCCATAAGGTCTGTTATGTGGGTGGGAGATCTAGCATTGAATGTGTATCATTATGTGATAGTTCTTTAATACCTTGGGGTTGATAACATATCATCGGCTCCTACCCTGGGGTACGAGCATATTCTAGTGTGGTTAGTGGGGTCGGTGCATTTATGCCCAACTAGCATTTCAGTGTGTATATTGGTGTGTTGGTGGATTAATTTGAATATCCATTTGCGAGTTTGATCATGTTAATAAGGAATTAAAATGTGAAACTATATGTTAAGTATATGTGTTACTGAAATGTGATTATAATGATAATATGATATATGACTTTGATATTATAAAACATATGCAAATACCTTAAAGTGCATCAAAACTTCAATATGTTTAAGCAAGCATTATATTGATGCAAATATGGTTACGTGATAAATAACTATGGAATACCTTGAGGGTTTAATGATTCATATAGATATATGTTTATATGAATATTGATGTTGAATTGGTTTTGTTTAATGTGTATATTATTGTTACTTAACTTATTTTTTTGATTACTATTATGTTCATAATTGGATTTGAAGTATGTTAGCACCACTCAGTATACAACACTCAGTGTACGGATTTGTTTGTTTTCATGCACAGGTCTTGATCAGGTTCTATAGTAGATCGGAGGTCCAGTTGTTGGAGTATGCCCAAAAACCAATCATGAGATGATGGTAATAACATACTTGTTCATCTAGTTTATTAATAAAAGGCATTGTCATTATTATTTCAGTTTCTATTTTTATGTACTAAATAAATTGTTTAATAGTAAAGTCATAAGAATAATACGATTATTCTTAAATATCCTTAGTCAAGTATCATGATGGGCTTAGACAACATTAGTGCATTGAAACTAATGTGTAGTCGATTGATGACGAAGTGTTGTCATTGACATGGGGATGTCAAAGTCAACACATAAGTACATGTTAGGGAACAACATATCGGACTGACCCACCATGAGAATGTTTATTAGATTATTGCGTAATAGTCATAACATTTCTGTAACACCCCTAACCCATATCTATCGCCAGAATAGGATTTCGAAGCATTACCGAAGTTTATCGATCAAACAGGCAGAATTCTCAAACATTTCATATCATCAAAACAAGTCATCAAAGCATCATTTTAATCCAAATTATAAACATACCAAATCCAAATCAATTTGCCTAGTTCATGAGCACTTAAACATAAAATTAAATTCACATGCACATGCACATATCTAGATTTAGTTCAATTTACCATGCCATAATATGGCTTCAAAAGCAAACGCCATATTTATATGTATAAAACCAACCAATATTAAACTTATAATCTCATTTACATTCAATCCACAAAATAACTATTATTTAGACACCCTAGGTACATGCCGACACAAAAGATAGATATCATCACATTTGAGTTCGGGAGCGTTGTTGGATGTTGAATCGGCGATCAAAACTGAAGTACCTAATATGCGCACGGAAAATAAAACTGTACGCTGAGTAAAACTCAGTGGTATTTCTATAATTTGAATATTTAAAGACAAGATAATATAATATGCATATTTTAATTATAAGCACATTTGAATATTTAAGACCACATTTATTCATACAATAGCATTAGCCATTCAATATTCAATTTATAAATACATCATTTCATACCATTCTCAAATCTCATCTGTAACACCCCTTACCCGAGACCGTTGCTGGAGTCGAGCACGAGGCATTACCTAACTTAACTTACAGTTCGGAGCATAAAAATTTGCTTTTTAAAAAAAATTTAATTCACTTACGTTCATTCAATATGTCCTTAAAAAGGAATCTCGAGACCTTAAATCATGCAATAGAAACAGTTCGAGTCCAAACCGGGAACATTAATAATTTTTCAAATACTAAAACAAATTAAAACAATTCATTTCATTATTCACAATAAAACTATCCACCTGCACAACAATCACTACTTTAATTATAACTCAAGTTACAAAACTCGAAATTTAAATCTGTAAATTTTTCCTGAAACTAAACTCATATATCTTCTTACCATAAAATTTTCAGACTTTTTGGATTAGCCAATTAGTACAGTTTATTCTCTAAATTCTCCCATGTTTCACTATTCGATAGCTCTGACCCCTCTTCACTAAAAATTAATTATCTCATTGTAAAGAATTCGGATAATATTCTTGTTTTTTCTATTGAAAATAGACTCACTAAGGAATCTATAAATATAAATTATAACTCCTAATTCTCTCTGTACAATTTTTAATTATTTTCTAAAGTCGAATAGGGATTTCAAAACTATTTTGACCTGTCTCACTAAAATTAAAATATCTAAAATATACAACTCTTTTCTTACTCTATTTCTTTCATGTGAAAATAGACTCATTCATATTTAATTTCACATCTCACTCAACTTCTAACTCAATTTCCACATTTTAGTGATTTTTTTCAAAATCACATCAATGATGCTGTCCAAAAACTGTTCCATTGCAAATTTTTACTCTTTTATAATTTCTTTGCATTAACTATCATTTAAGCATACACAATACCAAAACACATTCTTATATAGCCAATTCAATAATTAATCATTATCGAATATTTACTTGCTACTTCTTAGCCATTTCATAAGAATACACACAAACTGACCAACTCCCTATACATGCCATATAAATCAAAAAGTTGTTTAACAAAATCTACCGGAGTAAATCTGGATAGTGTGATCGTTGATGTAGATTCGATCCTTTGAAAATATATATATACGTCAATCTATAAGAAACAATAAACACACACAAGTAAGCTTACAGAAAGCTTAGTAAGTTCATAAGCTCATAATAAAATCTTACCAAAATTTCACTAACAACATTAATAAACAAATAAAAATTCAACATTTCCTGCCAACCACAATCTCAAACAATGAATCTATCCAACCGAGCTCAATATCAGATGTCAACTTCTATTCCGACATTTAGCTTCAATTGCACTTATAAATACCTGTCAAATTAAGGATCGTCTTACGGAATTGAGTACATCGTTTGCCCGGCGCCACAATTTGCTTGAATATTTCACAAGGCTATAACTCAGTATGGTTTTCTTCACGGAAATACCATATCTACTTTTCACAACTCAGTATGGTTTTTTTTACCGAAATACCATACCTATTTTTCACAACTCAGTATGGTTTTCTTCATTAAAATACCATACCTACTTTTTACAACTCAGTATGGTTTTCTCAACTGGAATACCATACCTACGTTTCACACTTTGCCATGGATCCACCATGGACTTATTCGTCAATTCATCACTGGTTACTGAACGTATGTACTCAATCCTGCATATCCTTTAATTTGAACTAGCAATCTTATTTTATTCTCATTTTTACCATAATCATAATTCAACAACAATATACAGATTGATGCATTATATCATTCTCACATTAACAATTAATCATAAAATTTCAGCCGTATGAACTTACCTGGGCCAATTCGTAGAAGTTGTAAAAGTTCAGAAACTAGTTCGATACTTTCTCTTTTCCGCGTTTATCTTCGGATTCTCGATCTATAATATATTTTTTTCCATTCATTAGCATATAATTCAATACTAATTTACTTCGCAATTTATGCCTTTCAATTTTTGAAATTACACTTTTACCCTCAAATTTTACAATTTTACAATTTGGTCCCTACTCAATTAACCCTTCAATTGATCTAATTTTTCTCAATTAACATCTTATGAAACCATTTTAGACTACTATACAGCCTTTGATATTCATAATTTCAGTACAAACCCCAATTCCTAACTCTTTCACAATTAGGTCCTAAAAATCATTTTATGCTAAAATCACTTAATAAAATCATAATATAATGAAATTAAAACTTAAAATATATATTAATTCATCATAAAATTCCAGAAATTATTCATAGTAACTTACAAAATCACCCATGGAATCAAAAACTGATGAATTCAATAGTTGGACCTAGTTGTAAAAGTCACAAAACATAAAAATTTCAAAGAAGAAGCAATAATTGAACTCACATGGTATAAAAATATGAGAAACCAACTTGTTTCAGACCTCCTATGGCGTTTTTGCTGATAAATTATGAAGAAATCTCTAGATTTTTCACTTTTGTCTTTGTTTTATATATTTAATTTGTAAAATTTCCAATTTTGCCCTTGTTTCTCCTTACTTTCTTGCTGATTTTTCTTACCCAACCGTCCAGCTCATATAATTTTGGCCTAATTTCCTTTTAAATTCCACCTTATTAGTCACTTAAGCTATTTAATCACAACTTAACAAATTTTGCATTATTTTCAATTTAGTCCTTTTTAATTAATTGACTATCCAAAAGTTAAAATTTTCTAACGAAACTTTTATACAAACTCAATGACACTCCATAAATATTTATAAAAATATTTATGACTTGGTTTATGAACTCGAGGTCTCGATACCTCATTTTAGACCCAATTTACCTATTAAATTCTTTTTAAATCACAAAATTCAATAAATCACAAAATTCACTAATTCAAATTTTTTTCTAAATTCACACTTGACCCATAATTATTAGTTTATTAAATTTTAAGACTCATTGGTCGGATTTAGTGATCTCGAATCACTGTTTCCGACACCACTGAAAATTAGGCTGTTATATCATCACTTGTTATATAATAGATTTTCACAATTTAATATATATATCATTTAAACAATAATATTATTCAATCCATATACAATTAATGAATACGTAATTCATGTGTCTCATTTTTATGTTTCAATTCACTATCCCATTTTCATTCACATACAATATCATCCAATATCAATCATAGTATTATTTTATTTAATTACCCCTATTAACATGACTCAGACTCGGACGGATACACAGATCCAACCAACACACCAGTTTGGCACCAAGTGCCTCATCAGATAAATCTGAAGTAATAACTGTGTCCAGCGCTATATAAATTTGACACCCAGTGCTCATCATTTAAACCGAAGTAAATTGGTATCCAGTGCCTCATCATTTAAACCGAAGTAAATTGGCACCCAGTGCCTCATCGATTTGAAGTCGAAGAAATCTCTGAACTCTTCCAATCCTATGGCATGCCATCCATATCCGACTCAGCCTGATACAGTTAATAGAGTTTAATTTCACTTTCCAAATACAACCAATATTCAATTACCATATTTGCACCTAGTGCCTCATTGACTCGAAGTCGAAGAAATCCCTGAACTCTTCCAATCTTATGACATGCCACCTATATCCGACTCAGCTCAATACAGTTAATAGGGTTTAATTTCACTTTCCAAATACAACCAATATTCAATTATCATATTTGCACATATATATTCATTTCAATTCAAATAATCAATATATTCATAATATATATATATATATATATATATATATATATATATATATATATATCAATTCAATCCATTCAATCAACTTTTAATTCAATTCAATGTCAAAGTGTCAAATACTCACCTCAACACTTACCATATGCATTAAATAAAAAAATACAACAATTAATAACTAGTTTTGGATTATAGAAATACAAACTAAAAATTCCGAGCTATTCGATGTCGACTTTATCTTTCCCTTTTAGTCGAGGATTCCATTATGTCTGTTAGCTACAGAATTAAAACAATTAAAATTCATCAATACAACACAATTCAATTTCATATTGAATATTTCAATTTTATTCAATATTTGTCTAAATTCCAATTTAGTCCCTAAATCGATACTAATTTTTATTCTTCACAATTAATTCTATATTTTCATACAATTTCCACTTTAAACTAAATTTAACTCCTATTTTTACTTAAATCCTTAAATTTTGAAATTTTCATAATTTAGTCCCTATTACTTAAAATTTACAATTCATCCTACAATTTAATCTTTTTCATTTATAACTTAAAAATCTATCGATTTAATCCCTAATACTAAAATTATTCAACATTAACAACATTTAAAAACTTAATAATTGTTAAAATTTTGACATGGGCCGGGTAGTACTTAACACTGGGATTCCAAAAACATAAAAATTACAAGAAAAAGGACTAAACTGACTAACCAATTGAGCTTTGAACCCTAGAAGTCCCTAAGCCTTGCGTCTTTCTTTCTTTTTTTCTTTTTCTTTCTTTCTTTTCTGTTTTCGTTTGGCTTTGGCTTTCTATTCTTCTTCTTTTTTTTTAATTCATTTACTTATTTTATTTTATTATACATTAGTTTTTTATTATAATATATATACTTAAATATTAAGTAAACTTATTTTATTATAATATATATTCGCCTCATTAAAGAACAATGACTTTATTGCTTCTTTAGTCCATTTAATTTTTCTTTAATTTATAATTCAACTTTCACCCTATATGTAATTTAGTCCTTATACCTAATTACTCTTAATTCATGCAATTTCACTTAACCAAAACCTAATCAACTACACAACTAGCTTCGTAAATATTTTTAATAAATATTTACGAGTCTGATTTACGGGAACGGAGTCTCGTGAATGCACTTTCTGATACCCCTGACTATCAAGTCGTTGCAATTTCTCATAGTGATAATTATATGTACGATCCTTAGACTTGAGATCATCATTATTCCAACAACTTGAGTCATACATTTTGACACAATCAAGTGTCCTTCATAAATGGTCGTACTATGAAGGTTGATGTCTGTGTGCCACAATCTTTGTAGTGGGATATAATTGATCATGATAGGATTTGACCCTCCTACATAATTAAAGAAATATCTCAAGCCTCTTATTCGAGCGAGACTAGAAATGCATGGTCATGCTCAAATTAGTTGGTACGAGATATCACACTTATTTCTTTATCTTAGTCTACTCAAGAATCAAAAAATAAGAGATTGGACTATACAAGTGAGATTATTCCATGACTTGTGTTTAATCTAGATATAAAGGTCAAAAGGATGTACTACATAATAATGTTGTCACAGAAAATTATGTCGAACCATGACTTTTTGTGACTTGGATAGCAGTAATGCATTGCTAGATGTTACTCACTGTTTGTAACATTAGAATATTTTAATGTTACTGTCAATGTTACAGGTTCCTATAGGGTCACACCCTTTGGTTGGGATGATCAAAATGTAATGAAAGTTGGGATTATGTTTAACATGTCACAAAATTTAAATTGATTATAGAATTATTTTAATAATTAATTTAATTTGACAATGATAAAATAAAACATTATATATGTCCATACTTGATGCACATGTATATAGAGGAATCAATTAAAATAATGATGAAAAATGTGTTTCACATATTTTAATTGTATAAGCCTACCTAATTGAATTTATTAAATATTATATTTAATAAAAAATTTGATCGAGGGGTTAAATTAATTGATATCTACTTAAGCCAAGGCGATAGTCACGTTTAAAAGATATCTCATGTTTTTCCTCTAAGAGTTTTAATGCAATTAAAACTTGTTTTTTAAAAGGCTTAATCTCAAATTTTGTTTTTAGCCGAAATACTATCTTTACTAGTAGAAAGAAAAATTTTAGTTTTCCTCTAACCTGTTCGGAGATCTTTCTGATCATCCTTTTCCTGGTGGATCGCGTAGAGGTCGGGACTTTACGTTGTGGTTGTGGTTTGCAACATAGGTAGAAGGATCCCCTTCATCCTATATTTGTTTCTAGATTATTTAAGGTACATTTTTTACCTTTCTCAAACTCAGGTTCGTTCCTCGTACATGGATCCTTAATTGTGATCATTGAAATAATTTTTCGTTATGCTAAGGGCCGTCCCGAAAATCAAACACCAGCAAGCATCCAAGACTCAGTAGCTCATATTGAATCAAATTTTTGTCTCTTTTGTATGTATATATAAGTTAATGACAAGTACCTAAGTTTAGTCTTGTGGTTTAAGGTGATTATGGCATGTTTTGGGTATTATGAACCTACAAGGTCTTATTTGATAAATTTCAATACTTAAGTAGTGAATGAATATGCATGTTTATAGGTGTTAGATTACTTATTTAACATTAGTATGTTAAATTCATGCATGTGAGTTTGGTATGAGTTTGTGTAAATTAAGTATGATTTGGTTGGTGTTTGAATGTATTAAAATGTTCATTCTAAGTCATTCTACATTAGTTTCTCCAAACACCAAGAACAAGTCTTGAAGCTTTAAGAACAAACTTTATCGTTTGGATCATTTCATTGACTTAGGTCTCGAAACTGACCGAACAAGTCTCGAGACATCATGGGGTAAGTCTCGAGACATTGTAGACTGCGTCTCGAGATAAGGGCACATCAAAGTTAAAATAAATTTATCATATTCCAAGTCTAGACAAAAACCCTTTGTCTTAAGACATCTTAACATCGACACTAAATTAAGAAAACAAGGGAATTGCATCTCAAGACATATCCACATCGAACCTTAATTTCTCGAGACATGAACCCTAATGTCCCGAGACATATCCATATCGAAATAAAAATAGTAAAATTAGGGGAGGCCTGTCTTGATACATGGTTTCATAATCTCAAGACTCACAGTTAGATTTTGGTACTTAGAATTCAAATTCAAATCTCAACTCCATATTTGACCTTGTACAACCCTCTACCTACTTTGAACATTTATTGAACTTATTTATGTGATTAATTAAAATGATATATGAATTATTTGATTAAGTCCACGTCACTTAGTAAAATGATATTAACCTAGCTTGAGTTGCTTCGACAAGGTAATGTGACATCACATTCGGTTAGTAATGAATATAAATATACTAATGTTTTCATCTTTTATTATTTTTATATGAAATACTTAAATAAAACAATTAAAAATGAGATATCTAAAGATTTAACCCGAGCCTAAAGAAGACACTTGTGTTTTAATTGTCAAATAAATTTTGTATAAATATGATTTTAGTACTATTTTATAAATATAACACGGATGTAATTTGATTTTTGTTTGATTTTTCATCTACGTGTATTGTAGAAAAGGATTGTATGGAATAATGATTTTATTCATTTCGATAGTTTAATGCCACATCAACAATTTCATATTAAATTTTAGAATTTTTATTTGAATTTAATTTAATTTAGGATGAAAATCCTAAAATTCAATATAAAAATACTATCGTAATATTAAAGTATTAAAAGAAAATACAGAAACACCGTTTCATACCATTCTTTACCATGTATTATATTAGTTGTAGAAGGGGCTATATTTGCATTTGTTCTATTTGTGAAAAACAAAAATGCTATCCCCCTTTAGAAAACCGATCTCCATTTGCCAAACAAGCTGAGATGCATATCAAGCGTCGTCATAACGGCGTCATAATGGAACAAGCTAACCATCCGCCAAAATGGCAAAATTTCCCCAAAAATTAAAGAAAAAAACAAACGACGTTCCGTCAAGTGAAGATCCATGTTTGGATCTATAAATACCCCATCTCCAAACCTGCCCAACTCCTTTCATTTTGAGAGGGGTAGATCTTCGTTCAACCACGCCTAATAACCGCTCGGATTTTTCTCAGGCAAGTTTCTCACTCTCTCTCAAAGCCAAAAAACGTTCATGTCTCAATTAATTTTGCTCTAATTTTCTTTCAACATTTTCTCTCCCGATCCGCCTTTTACTTTTTAATATTCTTTGAATTTTAACTTCAATTTTATTTCGAAAGTGTGTTAAAATCTTTTGAATCTTCAATTCATCGCTTAGTTTCGTCTGATCTGAGTGTTGGAACTGTCGTAAGTTCGTTAAATTGCTTCGATCTGCGTTTTTTTCATTGGTTTCATGTTGTAATAGATCGGATTTAGAGTTTTTATGTGTTGATTTCGACGAATTCAGGCCTGTTTTATTTGCGAATGTTCCTCGATCGATCTTATGTTGTTTCTGAATTCTGGCCGTCGGATCTGCTCTGATCTTGAATTCTACTATATGTATTTTTATTTTCAAATTACATTGATGATCTTTGGAAATTGAAATGTGGATTTGTGTTTGGCAGACGTGAAAAAAATGGGGCTGTCTTTCACCAAGCTATTCAGCCGGCTATTTGCCAAAAAGGAGATGCGTATACTGATGGTTGGGCTTGATGCTGCTGGTAAAACCACCATTCTTTACAAGCTGAAGTTGGGAGAGATTGTCACTACCATTCCCACCATCGGTAAGTCGCCTTCTTGCCTTATAACGTTTAACTGTTGTTATCCAAATGAATTTTGGTTCGATGAAGGATATGGCTAACCGTGATATATTGTAATCTTGTAGGTTTCAATGTTGAGACCGTTGAATACAAGAACATCAGCTTCACTGTTTGGGATGTTGGCGGCCAGGACAAGGTAACGAGGTTTAGTTTCTATTCAAACACGTTGATATTAATTATAATGTTTGCATCAAACAAAACAATCTAGGGAATCATTATGGGTGGGATTGTGATTGTATCGTATATTATCTCGAAAACATGAATGTGTGCAGTTCTGTGGAAGGAGTGGACACATACTAGATGTCTGTTGGTAAATGAAATGGGGATGCTTGGCAGTCACTATTGAACCTTATGTTCTTATTGTAACTTAGATCTATTAGATCTGTTAGAACAATGAAAAATGTCTTAATTATTTGGCTGGTCTATTTGCTCTAACTTTCTACATAGATCCGACCATTGTGGAGACACTATTTCCAAAACACACAAGGACTTATTTTCGTGGTTGATAGCAATGATCGTGACCGTGTGGTTGAAGCTAGAGATGAGTTGCACAGGATGTTGAATGAGGTACATAAGCTCAAATTTCTTGTTACCAGTGCTATGATGCCAATGTTTACATGATGGTTGTGAAATTATTAAAAGCTGCACTCTGGAGGGGGCCTTGTGCTGAAATCTAACTTATTATTTGGCAGGATGAGTTGAGGGATGCTGTGCTGCTAGTATTTGCAAACAAGCAAGATCTTCCAAATGCTATGAATGCTGCTGAGATTACCGACAAGCTTGGCCTTCATTCTCTCCGCCAGCGTCACTGGTGAGACGAACAATTCTTTGTGTATGGGTGTGGTGTGTTGGTGCATCTGACCCCTTCTTTTGTGGATCTTTATGTTTCCTCTATGTAATATATTTTGCAGGTATATCCAGAGTACATGCGCCACATCTGGTGAAGGACTGTACGAGGGACTGGACTGGCTCTCAAACAACATTGCAAACAAGGTATGTTCATGCCAATGACTCTGATTATATAGTTAGAACTTAAGTTTGCAGATTTTTTAGGCGGTTGAGCTTCTTCTGCTTCTCATTCACTTATGCTGTGATATTTATATGAAATTGCAGGCATAGATGGCGTAATTGACTTGTCTGTCTCAGAAAATGCCAGCCCCTTTCGGAATTATTGATGTTTCTACGTCCGTTAAAATGTTTTGGTTTTTCATGTTCTTTTGTTTCTTGCAAACTTTGTCATTTGTTGCTTCTTGTAGTTTAAGAATAATTGGTAAAATTTTCGGTTTCTATTGTTGGTCTTGGTAGTTGGAAAAAAAAAATGTATTGTTTTCCCCAATCTCGAGGTCATTCCTTTCTTGATGGAAATTAACAGGTTAAGTCGGTTTCTTTAATCTTTAAATATAAAGATACCAAATTTCTTTGGATTCTTTAATGCTGGTTTTAGCATGTGCAGTAACTGCAATCTTTTTTTCTTAACTATTAATGTCTACATTTGAAAATTTTGCATCAACAAAAAAAATGGAATGATGGATAAAAATATGGCGCAATTGGCTAGGTGAGCCTTTCTTGGCCAACAGCAAAGACAGTCTACCTGTAGATATCCCGCCAATTAGTTAGGACTAAAGAAGGGCATCAGATAAAAGAAAATTTCCAGATCTAATATAAACAGAATAAAATCCCCCATCAAGTTAAGGCCCGTATATGCGTTACATAATATGGATTTGATTGGTGGAAATGAATGAAGCCTTGAAAAGGTGAAGACGTGGATTCCCCAAGCGTAAGGAGTAGGCAGCTTTCTTGTAGTCACCCCAAGTAAAGGGCTTGTACAGGCTGGGATTTTCCGATGAGACCAGTTGTGGGAGTGGGGAGATGGTTGTGTTAAGCGGAGGTGCCCCGAAGTACATGATCGACATTCTTGAATTTTCAGTTGAATTCGCCATTGCTCTATGCCTAGCGCTCCTAAATCTCTCGTTTGTCAAAACCTATCAAATCATACAAAATGAGAAACAGTTTACTCCAGGTCTTTAATGTACGAAGTAGGGTACTGACCCGCAAGGCATCTCCGACGATGACGAAGAATTGGGTAGGGTCAGGGGGGACTGGGATCCAAAACCCATCACGCAAAGCGATTTGGAGGCCACCAACATCATTGGATCGAAAAATGGTGAGGATCTGAGGGTCGGAATGCTCGCCAAACCCTACTTCATCATCGTCTTTGCATGGTTTTGAAGATAGGGGAGGGTAATGGTTGAACCGTAAGATGGAGTCGCTTTGGACGTCTGTGATTAGTTTACTGAAGGCGTACTTGTCTTGGAGCCATAGACCCTCAGCCACTAGATCTAGAATCTCGCTTGCTAACTCCCTCACTGCTTTTATGTACTCATTCGCAGCACTACTGTAAAAAGTACCCAACAATAATAGATTAAGAAAATACCATCCAGTAAATTTAGAATCCAAGTTCAGAATTTTTTTCTCCCTTCATTACAACTAAATTAATATGAAAAATTGGATTTGGGTTTTTTTCTTCTAAAGAAAGCGATTGATTCATGAAGAAGATTACGTTCGATATGGATATTATTCTTAATGATTTTAATCCATTTTCGTTCAATCAAAACAGTAAAATTTATAATTCAATTCTAGACTCTCCTAAAATAATTTCTAAATTCACCCTAATTCTTAATATAAGAAAATATAAAAATTTAAATTATGCTTACCAACAATTTAACAACTATAAGATTTTATATTAACATTTCATAAATCAAACATTACAATTAAATTATCTTAAGGAACAAAATCTTAAATCCACAGCCTTTTTCATTTAATTTGTACAAATATTTTTACAAAATATCCAATAAATTTATAGCTTAAATATTATCATTTACATGATCTTCCATCATATTTCTTGATTTGGAATCACTTTCATAAAAATAAAATAAAATAACCTAAAAACTTGTTTAATTTTGTAGTAGGCAATTATAGAAACAAGGACTTTTCTGTTGGGGTTATGAAATAATAGTGGTGTAGGTCCATTTAATTCATATCATCTTAAACTAATTCATTATGCATCATCCTTGAAAACGAAATCATTATGCTAAACAATTTTATAATTCAACAATAATATATATTTTTAAGTTAAAAGTCTTCAAACTTAAAAAAAAAGTAATTATTGAATATTTAAACGGTCAAAATACATTAAAAAATTATTTAACTATTAACTTTAACAGTTGACCGTTAAAATTAACTGCTCTTAATTTTTTTCAGTTAAAATCATTATGTCACAACTATGGCGTGACATGTGATAAAAAAATAAATTTAATAAAAAGTATAAAAGATATTTAAAATTTATTAAAAATTATAAAAATGGTAAAAAAAAACATTAATTAGTGGTAAATAAATCGCCGGCAAAATGAAATTCCGTACTGGTGCTGTTGGGGTGAAATGGGCCACTCTATGTACTATATTACTGTTTATTAATTTCTCATTAAATAATTTTAACTCCATATTTAATTCATTTAATTTATATATATAATCACTTTTAATAGGTGATGTTTAATATGTTTGGGATTGTGAATCACATCTCTAATGTTTTTTAAAATGATTTAGATATATATATATGAAACATTTGTATTTATAAGTTAATGTCTCTTTTAACCAAATTTAGCTTATACTTGAACTTGAGTTTAAGCGAGGGCGAAGATAGAAAATTATTTTAGGGTAAAATTAAATTATAATTTTTACGATCGTAAAATATAGTTTCACCATTTTAATAGATTATATTTTTTAATTTATAAAAGATTAAATTAAAATTTGTCATTTTCATGGGCCAAAGTACAATTTTATTTTTACTAAGTTAAAATTTTAAAAATTTTAAAGGGCGTAAATGAAAATGTTTAATATGAAAATGAGAATATTTTTAAAAAATGGTACTTAAAACATATTTTTTAAAAAAACATATTAAAAAATATTTTTAATTAATTTTAATGATTTTATATATTTTTAATTTTTAAATTTAAAAAATTAATTAAATGTTAACGTGTCATCCATGTAGTAATCATGTGTATACAATGTCAACAAAGTTAAAAGATATTAACTTTTCTTTTCATTTTAGGTGATTTAACAAAAAAATTACATGTTTAAAGCTAAAAAGTAAAAATTAAATGATAAATTACATGTTTAAAGCTTTTGATTGAGTTTGTGTCATAAGTTAAGTGGACACTAATTTAATTAAAATTACCTTTTACAAGATAAATTATATTATTATAAGAATATTTATATTTTTATATTTTCATATAAAATCAATAAAATTCAGACTTGAATCTAATACGTTATAGATTTTATACTTTTTAGCTGTATCATGTCAAACAAAAATTTTATATAATTTTTAATAAATATATATATTTTTATACTTTTCTTCCACCCATAATCTAATTATGCATAGAAAAGGAGTGGACGAAGCCATAGGCAACATGAACCTTGCTATATATATTCTGCATCACACTAAAGAAACAGAAAACAGACGTGTTGTCTCTCTGCTCTACTGTTTATGGTTTAATATTTATATTCATATCTGTCTTTGGTCAACCTTCTTAACCCATTTTTTAAACCATAACGTGCATGACTAAATGTTTTTCCAAATTTCAGACGTGAGGGCAAAGTTTTCTTTTTCAAAACAATCATTGAGGAATTCGATATTAAAATAAAGTTTTGTTAAGGACTCAATTTAACTTAATTCCAATTTAATGCAGTTTAAAAATAATGTAGATGAAGGGAAAACAATGGTAGCATACCTGAAATTTTTAGGCTCATGGGAGATGGTATTGGATGTTTGGACAATGGAGCAAGGATTGGTGGGGAGGAGAAGATACTCAAGCTCACCCTTATCGCCATGGAGGCCGATGTTTTTGGAACCATAACCAAAACTGCCGGCAGGCACCGCCTGTTGCTTATCGGGAGCCGGTTTGTTGAAAAACCGAAACCCCTCGTCTTCCAATCTGGATATTATCTCCATAGGGACGCCATGGTTAGTGACCTTAAAAAATCCATAGTCTTCACAAGCTTCGACGACCAGCTTCGACACTATGGACTTGTCAAGAGAAAGATCAAGTGTCGGAATCCCTACTGCCTTGGTTTTCTTGGTTCTCACGGGAACAGGAGACTGCACTACCATTTTTCTTCTTAACTTTTGAGCCTATGATGATAAGAGTTGGAACTTGGAAGACGTGGAATCACGGCCGGGGAATTTGCTTACAATTTATACAAGAGAGACGGATAGGGGTTATGATTATAAAAATTCCATAAATTTTTTTATTCAACTTTAGCTTTCAAAGCATCATTTGAATATTTTAGTCCCTGTATATTTGGAAAATTAACATTTTAGTACATTAACTTTGCATTAATAGAATGACATAAGCGACATTAAACCAAATATTAAATCAATTTAAAAACTTATTAGTTTTGAAAACAAATGGAATGACAGTGACTTAATATGGACCAAACTATAAATAATTTAAACATTTATATAAAAAAGAAAATCAAATTGAACCCAAAATAATTTGGGGTAAAATCAAAATAGATTTCTTACCTTGATTCCTTCTTCAAAATTGTTGCTTAACGTGTAAAGATTAAAATATTATTTTTTAAATGTATAATGATTAGAATATTTATTTTAATAATGAAAGAGATAAATAAATTGATATGTTTTTTTGTTAAAACAAATAAATATGAATTCAATCGGTTAACTCAATTAATCGAAATTTACGTGTTTTTTGTTAAAACAAATATAAAACATATTAAAAGAATAAATTGATAATATTCTTTTGAACAAATTAAAACTACATATAATTTGTATTATTTATTATTAAATTCGATTGATTCAATTAATTATCCAATTTTAATCGAATTA
Source organism: Gossypium raimondii (assembly GCF_025698545.1). Lineage (NCBI taxonomy): Eukaryota > Viridiplantae > Streptophyta > Magnoliopsida > Malvales > Malvaceae > Gossypium > Gossypium raimondii. Next base: position 4,545,160 of record NC_068572.1, read on the forward strand.
ACCGGTAATTAAACTTTTAAAAAATCATTAATCAATCTCCGACCAAATTAAATTACTAAAAAAAGCTGGTTTAAAAATTATTTGAATGAATAGGTCAATTTTTGAAATATTTATCGGAATATGTTGATTTTAGAGAGAGAGGGTGAAAACGCATCTATTAGGGACGCTTTCTTGCAAAGACAAGAGTAAAAGCACGTCATGTTTTCACTTGTTCTCTCTAAAATTAACCATAACTATTTTAAAAATTGACCCATTTTCTTAAAAAAAAATTTAAAACAGAATATTTTAACTAATTTAACACTTAAAATAATAGTGAGAAAGAATTAAAGCCGAATATGACATGGTGATTACATATATAATATAAGGGTCTGTTTGATTGACGGAATTGATTTTCCGGAAAATCATTTCCAACTTTTCCAGCGTTTGATTGGCGGAAAACATTTTCCATTTGGAAAATGAACTCCAAAACAAGGAAAAATGGGTTACATTTTAGGGAAAATGTCTTACCCTTTCAATTTCCGTAAGACATTTTCCGTGCTCTCCTCTCTATCTCCTCCTTCATTCCTTCCTTCATTTCCGTAGAAAACCGCTTCATTTATCGATTTTCCAAGAACTTATTTTTTAATTATTCAATACTTTTTTAACACAATTACAAATAATTTATTTGATATTAGTTTTTTCAATTTATAACGATTAATATTGTAGCTTAATAATTAAGTATTATTATAAATAAATCATTGCAATATATGTACAAATAATTTAAAATATAAAATTTATTAATATATATTAATATATGTAAAACAACTTTTCCGAAAAATATTTTCAAAAATCGCCAAGCAAAGTAGAAAATATTTTACAGATTCAATCAAACACCAGAAAATATTTTCCAGTAAATCATTTTACAGAAAAGTAAAACATTTTCTAAAAATTATTTTACGGAAAATATTTTACTGGCAATCAAACAGACCCTAAGCCTCACAAATGAGAAATGAGATATGATGTGAGTCCTACAAACATGAAAGGCAACTATGTGGAAACTACAATCTCATGTCCCATCATAAAAGATAATTTTACTACTTCACCTTTCATTATACGGATATAAAGTCAACGTACGTGTCGTTTCAAGCCATAACCACTCATGTAATTATTGTCGGATTGGTTCATTATTTGAGTTACCCATTTAAGTTTGAAGGGTTATTACTTTCGAATGTGACAGGATGTATCAGGTGTTAAAAATTGGATAAGGGAGAAATTTATCACATCATCCATTTTCGATTTAATTGATTTAATTAATCGAAATAGTTTATTCTATTCAATTAAATAAATTATTTAAAAAATTTATTACAATAATATATATATATATATATATATATATAATTGGCTCAACAGTTGATTTAACTTATTTTTTATCTCGATTCAATCACTAGTTTAAATAGTTTGTACCTATTAATGAGTTAACCACTCCAATTAAGGACGAAGCTAGGAAGGTTGGTAGGCCTCGACTTCCTAAGAATGGAAATTTTCATTTTGGTTGTTTAATTTTTACACTTTGGTCTCCTCAAAGTGATAAAATTTTGATTTAATCCTTTAAAAATTATAAAGATATAAGTTATTAAAATTATAAAATTACGTATTAGCTCTCATAAGAATATACAACTCAATTCCAACCCCTGATCCAATCTCTTATTCCAAACTAATACCCCAATCAAATTTCGGTCCAATCGACCAGTCCGGTCTGATTCTGAAAACAATATTCTAAGCAACATTTTGGCTTTAAATCACTGAATATGAAATGGGATTTATATTTTGAATGTAATTGAATCAAACTTATCCAAACTCGATTTGATTTATAATTATTACATTTTTTATGGAAAAAAAGAAACAAAAATATTGTTGAAGATGTGAAGACCATTCCTCCTAAGATATTCTTTTTTTCTGTTTGATTTTAGAGCTAGCTTTCAACATCAAAAAAGGGATGAAAACATGTTCATTGACTAATGTTGTTTCCCATTTCATTTCGAACACAAAGGTTGTCAAATAATGCAGAATTAATTTCTTTTCTTCTTCGGCCATCATGGTGAATAACATATGACCCACGTATTATTGCTGTTTATCCTGTTTGTACAAGCCCATTTTTGCCCGGGGCTAAACTAACTCAATTACAACCAGAAACCCAATAGCCTAGACCAAAACCCGAAGCCCAATAGGCCCATTACAAACCAACCCTCACAAAGACATAGCCCAGCAGACCCAACCCACCTAAACACTAACCCAAAACCCAATAAGCCCAATTACCTAAACCCAAATCAGGCCTAAAACAATTAGTCAAACTAGGGTTTCAGAGTTTCAGCTTTTCTGAAACCCTAACGCCGCAGCCGCCACTACCTCTCCTGACCTCCTGCCACCACCGCGCCACACATCATGTCTCCCACTTGCCACCGCTCACCTGCCCTCTGACTTTGCCACCGCGTCAATCACCTGCAAACACACAAAGCAACAAGACAGTAGCAAGCATTTTTTTTTCTTTTCTTTCGGCTATAAAGCCGAAAAGATTGTAAAGTAAAAGGGGGGATTTTTCTTTTATTTTTTTCTTCTTTTCTTTCGGCTATAAAGCCAAATATGCTGTAAAGAAGAGGGGGCTTCTTTTTTTATGAAGATTTAAGAAATAAAAAACAGAAAAGGAGTTTTTTCGAAAAGGTGATTTTTTTAGATTCGGATTTTTCGGTCTATTTTCATTTCTTTTGTGTTTTATTTATATACATATAAACTAAATAGAAAGTATAAAGAGGGAGAAGAAGTGTTACCTGAATCGACCTGTAGCCCCACCGTTGGTATCCCTTCGCCACCGCTGGATCCGAACTTTTAACTTTAAATATCTTTTAAATAAGTAAATTTTTAGCATTCATTCACGGATCGAGAATTCAAGATATTGTGTCCTAACTTACTGGATATAATTCTCTTTCTCGATTAATGTGAAATATGTCATTTTCCCAAAAAATTTCAACATTTTAATAAAGGATCGTATTTTAACTCTCTTTAAAGTTTTCAATCTTTGACACTAAGACATTAATTAATCAACTAGGTACCAATTTTGGGCGTTACGAGGGTGCTAATCCTTCCTCGTACATAACCGACTCCCGAACCCGTTTTTCTGAATTTCGTGGACCAAAATCGTTGTTTTAATAAAATTAAATCGTTTATTAAAAACAACCACTTTTCAAGGTGGCCCGATCACACCTTATCAAAAAGGATTGGTGGTGACTCCCACACTCGTTTTCATTTTTAAAATCCAAGTCGACCCCGTTTTCACAAAAAAATGGTGTCAACACTGTTCATCACCTAAGCCATGAAAGCGACATTCAGTCACTTATAGTTCATAAGAGATCATTTAAGATTTTTTATTTTTGTTGAAAGAGGGTCGGGTCCAAAATTGTCTTCAATCGAGGTATTGTCATCCTACTGTATGTTCAGTGTGAGTTTATAGAGTAGGAAGACAACCCTATTAAACACAATATCATATCTTATCATATAAGGATAAATCTTAAGTTTATACATTGATTTTATTTAATATTAAATTTTTTATTTTGATTCAATTATTTATATGAAATTTTTATTTTGATTTTGAAAGAAAATATGGACTAAACTTTTTTTTTTTGATAGAAAAAAAGAAAGCATCATAATGCCTTATTTCAATTTGTTCTTACAATGGCTTCTCCTAGTTTATCTTCTAGAAGTAATTTCTTAACATGAAAGGAAAAAAAATTCTATCTTAACTAAACTCTCCGCATTTGAGGAACAATTCCTTGCTAATCAATCTACAACCATGTTCTCTTCTTTACGCACAAATTGGAATTTAATATCAACAAATTGTCGTTGCATCATCTTTATTTTTCTGATTATAGTCATTGTAGGTGTACTCCTCAACCCCTCCTTAATCTTCTCCATTGCCGTCATACAATCAGTTTCAAGGATAACCTTATCATATCCTCTGCTTTGTGCCATTTTTAGGTCATGAAGAATCGCCCACAACTCTGCATTCACCGCCGACCCCTTTCCAATGAACTTTTGAAATCTTCAATCCAATTCCCAACAGAGTCTCTCAAAAACACCCCCAACAACTGACAAACTCTCATCTGTATTCGCCGCTCCATTCGTATTTATCTTGATCCATCCACTGTTGGACGGACCGAAGTTAACATACAAGATTATTGTAAAAGTAATGACAATTAGGGAAAATACTTCCGATCGTAGATGTACTGATCTAGAACAAAAATAAGAATAGTAAATATTCACACATCCACAGCACTATTTTCCCACATCAAGAAAGAAGAATTGAGAATTGTGTATAATTTCATATAATTAGGTGTACAACAAAACCACAATTGAAAATTTCATATAATTGGGTTTCTGAAAACTACTTTGTAGGTTTTTTATTTAATTTTTTAGAATAATTTGTTTAATTATTTTTTAATTTAAATGACTGTCCTATGGCAGTGTGGAGAAAAAATATTTATAGGCTGCCCATTACGGGTGTCCAACCCTAGATCTCCCACTCGCATCTAAGGAGCACAAAACTCTCGTTATTAAGTGTTAAGAGATCGTTATTTCTTTTCTCATTTCTCTTTTAGGTTCATACTAGGAAATAGCAGTCCGTGCAACCAATATACTTTATTCTTGAGAGCTGGTTACTATATAACTGTTAGGTATATATAGCAGCTCGAAAATTTAAGTAGAGTAGATATGCAGTTCCGTGATCTCTTTTATATCAATAATATAATAAACTTTAGTATTTACAATTGTCTCTCGAATATAAAATACAATTGGTCGACCGATAAATACAACTGAATGAAACATTGAAATGATCTTTCCTTTTTCTTGAATCTCTCAATTTCAATTCAATTACTCTCTAGACATGTTCCATTAGATCGAATCATTTATTACCATTGGTAACATTCTAAGGTAGCTAACATTGAATTGAAACTTCAAGAAATAGTTGAAGGTCGTAAGTGTATTAAATAGATATCCTATTTGATCTCATGGGTCTCACACAACTTTGAAGTAGAGATCAATTCTTCACTTACCCATATTGGTCGAATAATGCACGTGGTATGAAACACATGCTGTGGTATTACTCTCATTTTCTCTTGGAGTGTATGTCTTTATTAGAAAATCAATACTGTAACACCTCAAACCCGTATTTGACGCTGGAGTAGGGTTACGAAATATTACCAACCAATCAAAGCATTTAACAACCAATTCATAAGTAATCATAAGCATATTCTAATTCAATCATAATTATGCGAATTGTCCTTAAATCGAGCTTTAAAGTTCCCTTAAAAACACTTTGGGACTAATAGAAATCATTTGAAAAGTTAAAGAAGAATTTGCAATTTTTTTTTTACTACGGGGTTCACACGGCCGTTTGGCATTCGAAGTAGGACACACGGCTGTGTCCCATCCCGTGCCCGTGCTCTTGCTTGTGTAACTCACTAACTTGGGTCACACGGCCATGCCATAAGCCCGTGTGCCAGGCCGTGTACCCTTCGAAATGGCCTCGCACGCCCGTGTGCTAGCCGTGTGTCTCACACAGCCTAGTCGCACGCCTGTGTGTTTGGCTGTGTGGATCTAAAATGTGCCAAAATCACTCAATTTAGCCTAACATAAAGCTATTTAAGACACCAAGCTTTAAGTTTCATACACATATCAAGCCTTTGGTCAAAACACATACTAACATTTAGCTTGAAACATAAACATATACGTATAACTCAATTTACTTCACATTCACAAAACAACTAACAACCAAAGACATTCCTAGGTACATGCCATTACAAAATTAAACATCACCACACTTGAGATCGGGATTGTTGTTGTTGGATTCTGAGTCGACAATCAAAAGAGAGTACCTAACCTGCGCACGGAAAACAAAATCAAACGCTAAGTAAAACTCAGTGATATTTCTATAGTCCAAACATTTTAAGACATGATATGATACATGAATGCTCAAATTGAATTATATCATCATACTACTATCTAAACATACAATTACAAGATATCACAATTTCAATTTCATGCCTTTCATCACTTTATTTCATACTATACTCAATTTTCACAAGTATTCACCTTTAGTTGGTTTGAACATATATCTCAATTCACATCACTTGTTATATGAATAGCTTTGCATAGATCAATCAATAGTTTACTTATATTATGGCACAAACCAATCCACATTAAGCAACTTCACTTATTTGAATAAACACAAGTATATCTAACTCAAGAATATATCATATCTTTAAATGAATAAATGTATATACATAAGTAAATATAATCATATTTAGTAATACCTATTACCATCCATCTTAGATGATTCATAACACCTTGCTGTATAGTCCATTTGGTACATGACACCCGGTGCCTAGCGGATAATCTGCAAAAGAGTTTGCGCCCAGCGCTAGTTGGATAAACCGACAAATGTGTGCCCAGCACTAGTCAGATAAACTGACAGAAGTTGCGCCCAGCGCTAATCGAATATACTGACGAATAATCAGTGAGTCTAGCTCTAGTTGGATAAACCAACGATATTTGTGCCCAGCGCTCCGACGATATAAATAGTGAGCCTAGCTCTAGTTGGATAAACCAACAATATTTGCGCCCAGCGCTAGTCGGATAAACCAACGATATAAATAGTGAGCCCAACTCTAGTTGGATGAACCAACGATGATTGCACCTAGCGCTAGTCGGATGAACTGACAATATCAATTACTCATTCGCAAGTCCATAAAATCACATTTCATAATCTCAATATCACATTCACTTCAATTATCTATTAATCAACTCAATATCATATTCACTTCAATTATCTATTAATCATTCATTAATTTATTCCATAATGTCACATTCTAACTATTTATGATTATGTCAATATCCATTCAATAGAGCTTAACCAAACACAAATAAAAACATGCTTAAATAATAATTAACAATTAACTAATTAAATTAAGTAAATGACGTTTGAGTTTCAAGACCACAAACTTACCTAACATGTAAACACGAGATTTTATTTAACTCCAAACATTAACCAACATTATTCAACTTCAATCTCATCATTCGACATTACGTCTCCATATATAACATTGCCATACTATCGATTTAAATCTAATTACTTATTGATTCATTTCATAATGTCACATTTCATATATATATAATACACAATTTCTCATCTCATAATTTATTCATCTGCATATATGTAAATATAATTAAAATATCAAAGTAATAATTAAATATTTAAATTAAATAAATAGAGTTCGAGTTCAAAGACTAAGAACTTACCAAAATACGACAGAGCTAAGATTCGGAGATGACTACTCGGCGATCTTTTCTTTTTCACGGTTGATACTCAATCTACTATTTTCTTGATCTAAAATAATAATTTAGTTTAATTAATTAATCTAACCACTGAGAATATTTAAACACCAACAATTAACCCTTCTTAGTAATTTTTTTTCTTGAATTAAATACCAGCTAACCGAATCTATACATCACCCAGGCAGTCCCTTAATCACCAAAATTTATAGTTTTAACCATGCTATTTTAATTTTGTAACACCCAACTCCTTAAAGATAAATGCTAGCAAAATCATTACACAAAAACTATTTTTATCCACCTCCTTAACCAAATTCCCAGCTAATCGTACATATACAACTCTCAAATAGTCCCCCCAAACCTTGGCAATTTATTGATTAACACCATGTTATTTTAGATTTAAAATATCTAAGTCACTAGGGATTAATACAAACAACAATTACTACATAAAATAGCTAAATTACTCAAAAAAAAATAGTCATTCATCTACATTTTTCCAACACAACGAAATACATCAAAAACCAGTCCCTAAATTTATTATAATTTAGCAGTATAAGCCCTTTATTAGTTGGGCCTAACGTCAATGGTTCCAAAAATACAAAATTTACAAAACATGAAGACTAAAAAGTACACTTACATGCATTCAAAGTTAGTAACACAATAGCAAAGCTTTCTCCAAAGCTTTCCATGGTTTTCGGTAGCAACAAGAAGAAAGAAAAACACCCCTCTCCCCCACTTCTTTTCTTTATTTTATTTAATATCCTTTTATTAACATTTTCCTTTGTTTTATTAATAAAATAATAAATATAATATAACTATCATCTTATACATGATGATACTCATACTTTTCCACTATCAATATCTATAAAAACAATGGTCTATTTATTTAATAAGTCCTTCAATATAGATTCACCTTATAATTCAGTATTAATTCTTACTTTTATCACTTATTTGATTTAGTCCCTTTATTTTAATTAAACACTCTTTCTTCAAAATTACATAACCAAAAAATTTAATTCACTTCTAATATAACTCTGCAAATATTTTTATTAAATACTTACGAGTCCGGTTTAGGGAAACGAGGTCCCGATACCTCAATTTCCAAAATCATCGACTTTAGAACTGATACACTTGTGTCTTGTCTAACTTTCCAATAATTAAAATTATTAGACCAAACTTCAATATAATACTGTAATATCCTCGCAAATATTAATAAATAAGATTCACTGATCCTATCATAGGAAACAATATTTTGAAACCATCGTTTTCGACTTCATTGACTTTCGGATTGTTACAAATACTCAGTATCTAACTTTGGTCAACAACCTTACTTTCTTAATAGATTCAATAACAGGACTTCTACTTGGCACAAATGATTGGTAAAGTGAATTATGGGATTTTTATTCACTTTCGATCATACTTTCATCATTATATGATCTTATCTTGATATATTATCAAGGTTATTTCATTTTAAGCTTAATCTCTCTTTACATAAAATCAAATTTAAAAACGGAGAGTGAGTAGGGGAAGGGGAAAGGGAAGGGAGAGAGAAGATGGAGAGGGAGGGGATATTTTTATTTATTTAATATTAATATAATTCTTTTTATTTTTTTCAATTTTCTAGTTGAATTAAGGTAAATGACACTTTTTTTTAATGGATGTAACAGTAGGGGCCAACATTGGTTACGAAAATAAAGTTTAGGTACCTGTTCAACCAAAAAAAAAGTTTACGTACCTAACTTAATCAAAGGGCATAGTTTTAGGGCCTCTTGTTCAATTAAGCCATGAATAATTTAAAAATTATAAAAATATACAAAAATAAAAAAAAATCATTATTTTTAAAAAAAAGCATGAGATATATGTGGATTGTCATGCGAGCTGCCATGTTCGAAAACTTAATGTTTTTGTTAGTATTTTCAATTAAGAAATAACGTTTTGTCACTTTTTGAAAGGTTGATTGTCAAATCTAACTCTTATTAATTGGTTGATGGCCAAATTTAGCTAAATAATAATAATGGCCTAATTGACAAAAGATATAAATGTTAAGGGCTAAATTTATTGTTTTTCCAAATGTAAAAGACTTTAACGTGTAAAACAAATTATGAAAAAAAACTACAAATAATTTTACTTTTAAAAAAAAAATATTGTATTATGTAACATGTTGGTGAAATGTAAATTAAATAGTAAGGACTTAAATGAGAAATATATCATACTTCAAAGTCAAAAATTAATTAGACCTTAACATGTAAATATCCCCAATATTAAGGACCAAAATGAGAAATGTATCCTACTTTAAAAACGATATTAACGTGTGATTTCCACAATTATTAAAATAACAAAGAATTTGAGTTCGAATACTATTACACTAAAATTTGTGGCATGAATTATTATTTTACAATACCATTAATAAATTATTAATTTAATAAAATGTTAAAATTGATCTCTGAGTACATAAAATTTAGCAACAAATTTTAATTAAAATAATGGACCCACAAAATTTGTTGAGTTATGTCAACCTAATAAATATGCAACTTAAATTTGTTTCTTAATGAAAACTTTGCTATATACTGTACATACATATGATTTATTGTAGGCATCAACTTTCAAATTAATTTAGTATTTTATCATATCAATTATGATGTTGTTTAACTTAGTTTATATAAAATATAACATAAAATATAATAATGAGATTAAACAAATACAAATCATGCAAAAAAAAAAATACAAAATCATCAGCTTAATTAATGTTATCATTTTTAACATATTTAAGGGTTTAAATCCCAGCAATAATCATTTTCCTTTTTCTTAGGTTGGAAGTCTAATTTCCATGTAGGTTTGATTGAAAATCAGAGATGGGTTTGGATCCTCGGTTATAATTGTTATGTTGGAGCCTATTCAATATTTGATGCCAGATTTTAGGGGACTTTGGATGGGGTAATTCTTTTATAAGGACGAGGGTATGATAATGTGCCGATCCAATCTAATAGTCTAGAGGTGGTTAAAGCAATTCAAGAAGGGGTTTCAGTTGTTTCAAATTCTGCTTTGAGTATAGGAGGATCATTCAGGCCTTACAGCATATAAGATAATGGCATATAATACATATTCCGAGAGAGAGAAACTTAGCTACAGATCGTTTAGCTAAAATGATGTCTGACAGATAGGTTGATGTGCGAGTGTTTGTTGAAGCTCCTACGAAACTTATAATAGTTTTACAATATGATAGAATTAGTGGATTATGTGATCTTAATAATTTAAATTGATTTTTCTTTATTTTTATATAAAAAACACATCTGTCATATAAAATAATCAATAGAACTTAGAAATAAGTTTTCACAATACAAATAAAATAACCCAGTAAGCATGAAATATATTTATTTATAGTCAGATGCCTAGTAATATATAGCTATACTTTTGTGAAAAGTGGGATTTGATTTCTGGTAATCTTGGGACTATTGAATATATCCTTGTTCTTTTAACTTTAGACAACAAGTATAGATTGCTTGTGTGTATGATGAAAATCAAATCATGTACCTGACCAGTGAATGTCCATCCAACCCTGTTGATCTTTAGTCACCCCCAAGGCCTCTCAGACTGCATCCAAGGCATTCACGATGTTGTTATCTCATGGTGGTTGGTAACCATGTGTTCGGCATCATATCCCATCATGGAATCATATTCGTCGACTATCCGAGCCTTAACACTTCTTCCATTACCGTAAGTCTTAACAAACTTGCGACACCTTTTCGTCTTGTTGAACCATCCGATCTAAAGTGCCACCACCACAAATTCTTTATTGGAGTGATACTTGTTATCTTATTCAGACGGTCCACCGTCATCTTCGTTGCTATCGAAGCCGTTGAGAGTCAAGATCACCTTGGTATAGTTCGAAACTCATGGGGAACACTTGTAAATGTTGTAAAGCTCGCCTTCTTTGCAACAATTGGAGTCATGGTCTTTGTTACATCCCTTGGGGCTTGGGGGGGTTTTCCCTCTTACCTTGCCACTTGGTTTGCAAGTCATTGGATCAGATTCAACAGTGAAACATTCTGAAACAATCAAAAGGAAGCAAATGAGAAGAAAGAGAGCAGAAGAACAAGCCCTGTTGTTCATTTTGTGTAAGCTTTCTTTGAGTCGTTGTTAAATGTTATATGCTTGGGGTTTATATACAAATGTGCAACGCATGCTTCTCAAGACAGCTACCATGTAATTATTTTTAAGATTATGACAAGTTTACAATCGGTTTTCCGAGGGTTAATTCCAGTATTTACATTAGAAATATCGTAAGAGCAAAGCTTGGATCAGGTTTGCTTATTCATCTATGGAGGCATCTGTTGGTATTTGTATCAGACGATTTTGCCGTTTTAATACCAGGGTTTAGAACATTGTAAACTAACAACTAAGGGACAAGACAAGATAGCCAATATTCATGGTGATTTGGATGCCATGAAATGCAAATATATACTATATATTAAGGATTCTAACTTGAAATAAGTGGGTTTTTGTTAAATTTTGAAGAAATGAATATTTGAAATTTGATAGTGTGGGTCACTGGAGATTCAAAAATTATGATCATTAGAAATGAGTATTTGAGATTTCATGAATTTTTGGAAGGAATGGAAGGAAATTTAGAACAAAAATTTGTGGATTTAGTTGTAGAAGTAGATGAAGATGAAGAAAGAAAGGAATGAAGAAAATAAAAGAAAATAAAATTTTCACATTTAATTTAATTTAATTTAAAATATATGGTTAATTTTTAATTTAATCTATTTTATTTTTTAATTTTAATTAAAAAGTTATGAGTGGTAATTAATTATCTATAATAAAATACTAATTTACTTGAGAAATAAATAAAAATCATCATTTTACAGATTAATTATATTATTATGAAAATATTTTTATTTTTATATTTTATATAAAATAAATAAAATCCATACATAAGTGAGTATTGAACCTACAACATTATATATTTTAACTCTTTTATCTTTATCATTTCAATTAAAATTTCATTTAATTTTTATATAAATTACTTTTAATAAATATATTTCTTTTATATTTTCCTTCCACCCATAAATCTAATTATCTATAATATATATAAAAGCACCCGTTTGAGAAAACTTTTAAACTAACGATAATACGCTTTATTTTCCATCGTATTACTACATCCATATTTAAATAATTATATCATTTAATTTAGAATTATTACAGGAGGTTGCAGGTTTAAGTCTCGTCAGTTCCAATGGATACAATAAAAAAATACATCAATCGATCCCTTTGTTTCCTATCAAAGGGGATACAAATGACAAAATTTTATCCCCAACGATGCATTTTATTTATTTATTTTTCCTTTTTCCTTTTTTATATGTAAATTATTTGTAAACGGTGAGAGTGGAAAAGCAATCAATTGATATATCATCAAATGATTGCACATGGAAGTTGGTAGATTATCGAAAAGAAAGGGTGGAAAAGAATTCTTTTGATTAGGCTAGGCATCACTTTTTGTATTCAGTGTGGATAAAAGATCTTCTTATGTTTTACTATTCATTTCTCGGTGATGAATCATCTTGGTAGCTTAGATATTGTTATTCATGATATTGATTTGATTCGATGTTTTTATTCGAAATGAATCAAATCTCCTCGAGTAGGATTCGAACCTATGATCAATCAGTTAATAGTCGATTGCTCTACCATTGAGCTATTGAAGAACAGCAAGCGCCATCTATTTTCATTGTTCAACTTTTTGACAACACGAAAATTCTATTGTTCAACTCTTTGACAGTGGTGGCTTACCCTATAGCGGATGTTAGCAGTTCAAGTCCGCTTATCTCTAATTCGTGAACTTAGTTGAAACAAAGCTATATGATAGTACCCAATTTTTTCAATTCAACAGTTCAATCTATGATTTATCATTCATGGACGTTGATAAGACCTTTCCATTTCATTTAGTAGTACCTTAGGAAGGCATAGCCGTAAAGCAAAGTAAAGTTAAGAGCAATGTTCAAACGAGGAAAAATTTACGGTGGATACTAGGCACCCAAAAACGAGGAAAGGTTTTTTTCAGGGAAAATTATAATAATCACTACTTAATCCATTTCATTGTTGGGGCACTTGGGCTTTAGTATCGTATTGCAATAATTTTTTTTAATTTTTTGGGATAAATATAATAATCACTATTCATTTTATTTCATTTTCGGGGCACTTGGGCTTCAGTTTATTACTGCAATATTTTTTAAAATTTTTTGGGATAATTATAATAATCATGATTTATTTCATGTCATTTTTGGGCCACTTAGGCTTGATTTTGGGGCTAAATTAGCCAAATATGTTGAAAAAGATTACTTTTTAAAATAGGTCATTTTTTTGGGAAAATTAGGAAATATGTTGTTTTTGGAAAGAGTGTGTGAAAGTGCATCCAGCTGAACATGCTTTCCCTTAAAGTGTGTTCACTTGGGCACGCATTCCTCCAACAGTAAATTCCCAACATTCAAATTATAAATGGCTCAACAGTAACTTTTTTTCCTATATAAACCCAGACCATTTTCCACTCTTTTCACTCAAGTCCAATTCTCTTTATTCTCTCCATTCTCTTTATTCTCTCATTTCTCTCAATTCTCTCAAGATTAGTTCCAAATTTTCTAATAAATTTCTATAAAAATATTCTAGTTTTACTTTATTATTTCGTAAATTATTCATTTTAATTAAATTTTCACGAATGATAAGTTCTATTATTTGTTTCGACGACAAGCACATTTTCGCCTCACAATTGAAAATGGTAAGGAAATTTTTTATTAATTTTAATAAAGCTAATTTTAAAGTTTTAAAATTTTTAAAATTTAATTTTTTTTTGGATATAAATAGGTGAATGATTAGGTTTTGGAGGGTTTCATACACAATCTATCAAAGAGCGCACCTAATGTAATTTGTTTTCATTTGCAAGATGTTGGATTCTTACATGTGTCTCATATGCTCAAGGGCTGTAAATTGGATCCCACACTTATCAGCGCATTAGTGAAAAGATGGAGACCTGAGACACACACATTTCATTTTCCATACAGTGAGTGTACAATCACACTAGAGGACGTGGCTTTACAACTGGGGTTACCAATGGATGGGCGAGTCGTTATAGGGCCAATGATCATTCCCGATAGGGAGGACTTTTGCGTCGCACTATTAGGGAAGGTGTCGAATAAGTTTCAAGGTGATTGGATTGATATCAAATGGTTGGAAAATAATTTCGATGAACTTGATGAGCAGGCAATTGCCCTTGAAAAAGAACAATATGCCTAAGCATTCATCCTGAGGTTAATTGGAGGCCTTCTAATGCCCAATAAATCTCGAAATTTGGTACACTTGAGGTGGCTACTACATCTGGTTAACTTCAAAGAATGCAATCAACTCAGTTAGGGATCAGCCATGTTGGCCACATTGTACCAGGAGTTGTGTTGGACGACAGAACTAGATAAGATGTCAACCAATGGTCGTATGCTTTTACTGCAGTCATGGGTATAGTGGTGACTGCCATTTTTATGTCCCCAAGTCGAAACTTCTTATACATTCCCATTGGTGATAAGATAAAATTCATTTAATAATATAATTATCATAATAAATGTTGTTTATTTTTTATATGTTTGAATTAACATATTGTTTGAGTAGATGGAACTTTGGGCCGAGTTATGTGGGACTACTGAAGCAGCTTGAAGATGTCTGGTTGTTGTTATATAAATGCTCGAAAACCGAAGTTAGTTATTGAATTTTTCAAACATATAATAATTAAGTAATGATTTGAAATTTAATATTTTTACATAACAAAATTTATAATTGTGCACTACAGTTTAAATAGATGTCATATGTCGATCCGGCAATCGTAGAATGCATTTCGCCTGAAAATTTAGCCAATCAAAGTATGTAGGATGTGAAGGTGTCATTAGTAGTTTACGCAACGATGGAGATCCACAAATCCGATCAAGTGATGCGACAGTTCGGGTGGAGGCAAAATATTCTGCCGCCACTGCAAGACATTGAAGCACTGCACAAGTTTGATTTGCGAAGGGAAATCGACGAAAATTGACAAGAATTCCAAAATGAATATATCGACATTTGGGATCATAGGAACGATTTTATACCCATGCGTGAACCTTTTTCCGCACAGAAAATAACGACGTCTGCTAAGTACATCCCATGGTTTAGACACCACAAGAAGTCATATCTACTATCGATAGAGGCAAGGAGTAGGCAAGTTCGTTTGAAAAGGCTATGACGATCTCCCTGGAATCCTAGGTCTGAACCACGTGGCATGACGGGTTTGTTATCGACTCCAACCCAACAAGGGGATCCGATGTCTGCATCACATCCCGGTCAGTTCCCTTCATATTTTCTTCTTCCTTTCACTAACCTCATGTATTTTACACAAGCACCATACTATGCACCATCATAGAACCCTGCATCTATACCTCCTCCAGGTGTGTTTTTCGTGGCACGTTCGTCCCCAACATATTATGCCCCGATGACGACATTGATGCCGACATACCCGCCAACAACAACGATTTCGGGATATTATTCGCAATCAGTTTATGCGACACTTTACACTTATTCGTCAATAGTGTCACAAACACCCCCCGTGTCATTGTTTTACCAAGGTTTGAGTCTGGCGTTGCAATAAAAACTTTTTTAATTTTTCAATATAAATATAATAATATTTATTTTATTTCATTTTCGAGGCACTTGGGCTTGAGTATGGTGCTACAATTTTTTAAAATTTTATGAGATAATTATAATAATTACTATTCATTTCATTTCCAGGGTACTTAGGCTTGAGTCTGTTGTTGCAATAAATTTTTTTATTTTTCGGGATAATTATAATAATCATTATTTGTTTCATTTCATTTTCTTAGGTACTTGGACTTGAGTCTAGTGCAACAATAATTTTTATTTTTAATTTTCTAGGATAAATATAATAATCACTATTTATTTTATTTCATTTTCAAGGCACTTGGGCTTGTGTCTGGTGCTGATTTTTTTTTTAATTTTTCAGGATATATATAATAATCACAATTTATTTCATTTCATTTTTGGGGTACCAGGGCTTGAATCTTGTACTGCAACTTTTTTTTAAAATTTTTCGGGATAATTATAATAACCAATATTTATTTATTTTCATTTTCGGAGGACTTCGGTTTGAGTCTGGCTGCTACAATAATTCTTTTAATTTTCCAATATAAATATAATAATCACTATTTATTTTATTTTATTTTATTTTATTTTTTGAGGTACTTGGACTTGAGTTTGGTGTTGCAATTTTTTTAGTTTTACGAGATAATTATAATAATCACTGTTTATTTCATTTCATTTTCGAGGGACTTGGGCTTGAGTATGGTACTGCAATATTTTTTTAATTTTTTTGAGATGGTTATAATAATAACTATTTATTTCATTTCATTTTCTGGGCACTTGGACTTGAGTATGATGCTGTAAATTTTTTTATTTTTTTGAGACAATTATAATACATTATTTATTTCATTTCATTTCTGGGAAACTTGGGCTTGAGTTTGGGGCTGCAATGAATATTTTTAATTTTTTGGGATAATTATAATAATCACTATTTTTTAGTTTCATTTTGGTGTTTGAGTCTGTGCTACAAAAAAATTAAGAAAATTATAATAATCACTATTTATTTCATTTCATTTTCGGGCACTTGAGCTTAAGTTTGATACTACAATAATTTATTTTTAATTTTCACGAAAATCATAATAATAACTATTTAGTTCATTTCATTTTTAGGGCTTGGGTTTGAGTATGGTACTGTGAAAAAGTTTATTTGTTCGGGATAATTATAATAATAACTATTTATTTTATTTCATTTCATTTTTAATGAATTTGGGCTTCAACATGGTGCTGCAATGAAATTTTAAAATTTTCTAGATAGGCATTTGGGTTGGAGTATGGTGTTGTATTTTTTTGGGGGGATAAATATAATAATCACTATTTATTTCATTTTATTTTGGGAACTTAGGCCTGAGTCTGTGACTGCAATAATTTTTTTAATTTTCCGATATAATTATAATAACTTTTTTTTAATTTTACTTTCGATGTATTTGGGTTTGAGTTTGGTTTTGCTTTTTTTTTTTTAATTTTCCGGGAAAACTATAAAAATCACTATTTATTTCTCTTCATGTTCAAGGCACTTGGACTTGAGTATTATGGTGTAACAATTTTTTTTTTATGTTTTCGGGTATAATTATAATAATAATTTATTTCGTTTCATTTGCGAGGCACTTGGGCTTGGTCAATTGCTGCAATATGTTTTTTTAAAATTTTTGGGATAATTATAATAATAACTATTTATTTCATTTCATTTTCGGGGCATTTGGGCTTAAGTCTAGTGCTACAGTAATATTCTTTTTTTGTTTTGCGAGTCCACCTCTTTTTAGGCTATACAGCTTTGGCCATCTGGGCCTACCTTGATTCTCTTCAAACTATATTAGTAGTCATCCAATTATGTTTTTTTTTTTTGGTCACCCAACTATTAATAAATTTCTTTTGTGGTCACCCAGCTATCTTGGTTTTTTGGGTGTTTTCATTTTTTATGTTAGCTCATTGGTGACCAAAAAGACAAAAAATGAATATTTGTATAACATTTTTATAACTTTCCATAGTTGGGAAACTAAAAAAAAATTTACTAATAATTAAACGATTAATTTGTGAATTTTTATAATTTGATTACAAAAAAGGAAAAAATGACATCTATGTTAGTTTACTTAATTTTCTATAATATATGAAGTATTCTATATCATACACATTTCATATTAGACCCAAAACTGAAATCCAAGTAACAATTTTATCAGGCCCAATAAAGGCCCATAAGTAGTAGTTATAGGCCCAACAACTCTTAATTAATTTCTTCCTTACTTTTTCCATTTCTTTTTGTCGTTAAACGAATGAAAGTAGAATTCAAATTACAACTTTGAAGAAATTAGAATAACAGGGCGAAACAAAAGAATTTCTTCAAAACGTTTTCTCTTTCCAGAAAATTCACGCCAAAAAAGGAATATACATGTATTCTCTCTCTCTCTCTCTCTCTCGATTGATTTTATATTAACCGATTTGAAAATTTGAGGTTTAATCTGCTGTTTTCTCGAGAAAATTCTCTTTCTCTATTTTTTTTTTTAGTTTATTCTTTCAGCAGGGGTGAAGAGTTGAAGTCAGAAATCATCTTTTCTGTTTTGTTGCTTTTCGTAAGCTTTCATATATTCTCAGATCTTAGGATGTTTCAACTTTAGCTTTGTTTCTAAATGCTATGAACTTTATTTATGTTGTTCCAAATCTTCCGAATAAAGCAATAAATTTAGTTATGAATTATTTTCATACACTTTTTGAACTTTGAAATTTCATCATATATGTACTGTTCCATAGCTGGTAATGACTTTATTGACTTAGGATTTGATACTGACTTAGGATTTGAGTTGATGGCGAGGATCAAACCACAAGCTCTGCTACAACAAAGCAAAAAGAAGAAAGGGCCAGCTCGAATCAGTGTTACAACAATTATACTCTATAGTTTGATTGTAGTTGTGACTGTGTTTTTTCTCTATGCTACGTACAGACATTGGTCTCAAAGGTGAGTTGCAATTTGTGTATTGGCTATAATTGGAAATAACAAGAATGAGATTTGGTGCTGCAATGTTTGTAAATTATATTATTTTCTTGAAAATAATGTTGATTTATTTGTTGTACTGCATGAACTGCTAATTCCAGAGAAGGAAATCTAGGAATGGAACTACTTGTGGAGAATAAATTAGGGTTAATGTTTCTTATTTGATGGAATTTGACCCAGTTTTCTTGTCTTTAGGTCAAGAACTCAAGTTGAGAACAGGCAATCAGTTTTTAAGGTACACTCTTCATAGAAATTTGTTTATTTATTCTATAATGGGTTTCTTGATAGTCTTTGCCCAATATCTATATATCATCCTTTTAGGACATTTCAAGGCTACTTTTTGCTGTTATTGTTTGCAAATGTATCCATAGTTTACATGCTTTACATTACGAGGAAGTTCTCCTTTTGTTTTTATTGTTTCTTCGGATCTTCTATATTGACTGTGGCTGCCTGTGCCTGGTAGGGTGACACTGACAGCTCTTTCATGGATTCGAAGAAATCTGATCTCCCTGGATATGCTGTAGGTTTCCTTACTTGCCAAGCTCTCTTTGATTAGTACTTTATGCCCAAGTGAATAATGCCTACTCTTTGTTGTACTTTGCCTGGAATGTGCTGTGCTTAGTTTTCCTGGAAACGATGTTGTAAAATGGAACATGAATGATTGACTTATAGTTTGATTTTCTTTTACTGTGCAAATAACTTGCAGATACTTGCTTCTCTGAGTACATGAATTTATTAAAAAGACATTAAGAAACAATTTCTTTTTTTATGCTATTAGTTGTAATTGCAGCATCTATTAAGAAAACATAAATCTGTAACATGTCTCTTAGGAGAAAAAGAAGCCTTTCTTGTTTAGACCTTCCTTAGAGTATCAATTTTATCTTACAATCTTAACAGGTTGGCTGGGATGTTCACTGATTAATTGATCTTGGCTTTTAGGCTTGTACTTTTAAATCCTATTTGAGTTTTATCCACTGACTTGACTCTTTTTCCCCCCTTCTATGACTAGATTTTAGATACTGCAAAAGGCTCTATAACTGTGGAGCTCTTCAAGGACAGTTCTCCTGAGGTTGTTGATCAATTCCTTGATTTATGGTAAGTAAGTGTAATGATGGATTTTCTTTATGTAGAACTATCATAAAATTCAACAAGGTGAATATTTTGTTGGAAATAAGGATATAGATAGAGCTGATTAGATCCTGCTTGTGGAAGAGTCAAGAATACCTTGACTCATTTTCTATATATCACATTCCCCTTTATTCAGAATTACCTTCAGCTTTCTGCCATACATATCGAGAAAGCATGAAAAATTTATCAATATCATGTTAATTAGTAGCCATCATGCTGAACGTTTGGTTTAAGCTGCAAATCCATTTTAAGGATTTAATGTAGGAGTCTCCATCTAGTTCATGTTCTGTTCTAACTCAAGTTTAGCCTTTCATTTATTGTTTTATCTGGCATCTTTGGGCATAGAACGGTTTGACCATTTGTTTGTACTTTCAAGTTGGTGTGGGTGATAGATGTGCAAAATGCATGGTTTGTTGAATAATTGTATAATCAAGCATCTAACTCTAGGAAGTGCTCGATTTTCGTTCTTTTCTTTTTATTTTTAAATATACACCTTCCCTTCCTCTAGCTGAACATGGTGTGCATCTGAATGTTGTTAACCTGTGTAAAGGAACAAAATGTGCATTCAAAAGTCATCCTCACTATCATGAATCGATTTATCTGCAGTCACAGAGGGCACTTCAATGGAATGCTTTTTCGCCATGTGATAAAGCACTATGTTATTCAAGCTGGGGATAGTGACAAGCTGGAAGCAGCCGAGGACTGGACTTTGAAAGGAAAGCATTACAGCCAACTTGATACCAGGTTAGTACATTGGTGATTAAACTAATTTTGCCCCATTACTTTACAATCCTGTCAAAGGGTAGGCAATGCATGCTTTTTAGTAATGTTGTGATGTTCTTCCAGTTTGAAGCATGAAGCATTCATGCTTGGAACTTCTAAGAAGAAGCGTGATAATGGAGCATTTGAGCTTTTCATCACAACTGCACCAATTCCAGATCTAAATGAGAAGCTTATTGTGTTTGGGAAGGTCGTTAAGGGAGAGGATATTGTTCAGGTAGCAAACAAACTTCAATTCCTTTCCTTTCTTCTTCTTTGGTTACTAATTACATATTTCATACGATCTCTCTTTCATGTGTGTCATGTACCTAAGAAGTTGCACTTAGATTATATCTTTTGTGTTTTGCAATTTTTTTTGCTCAGGAAATCGAAGAAGTGGATACAGATGAGCATTATAGGCCTAAATCTTCAATAGCGATCCGCAGTGTGACTCTGAAACAAAGCGTCTAAAATCAAACACAAGCAAAGAAGTTTTTCACCACTGTCATTCCAAACATAGTTTCAGCGCCATCAGTAAAAATGGGTCAGAAGAAATATAGTGCATTCCTTCTTGTACTTTATATCTTATTGTGGCTGGCATTACTCAAGGTCCATTGGCCAGGCTTCTTCGAAATTAGTGTGGTTACACTTTTGGTTTTCCTTTTTCAGCTATCATACTATATTGTTTTCATTTCTTCTCTTGGAATTTGTTTGTCTGTTTTAATATGCTAATGGACATTGTATTTGTACTCTAGTATAATCAGGTGGATAAGAGGCAACTTACAAGTCCAGTTTCTGGTCGCCATCCCTTTTTCTTGCCTCGTGTTTAGGACCCTGTGTCATGATGCTCATTTTGGTAGATCAATTTTTTGGTCTGATCTTATAATTATCCCAAATTAGCAGCCAATGATAGGCGTCAGAATCAACACAATGGTTGTTCTACAGAATCTTGCAATACTCGGCAAGTACCAATGCCCAGCCATAGTTTCAGGATTGATCTCCGCTTCCATAGCAAGTCAATACGACGTTTCTTTACTAAGGCAACCATGAAACTCGCCCGAACCCTTAGTAATGAAAACAAGTTCAGGTACCTCAATCGTGTGTTCCCTGAAGGTTGGATTATAAAATTGGGGAAATTCAAAGGAATAAGAATGATGAAATGTCCAAAGGCATAAACCATGTACAACGCCTTGATTCAGATTTCCCTACTTCAATATCATTCTGCTTTCCAACAATCAAACGCCATACAGACACTGTGCACTAGGCAACGCACTGTATGCACCAGAAGCACAGGTAAAGAAAGAAAGAAAGAAAATAGAATACAATCCTAACTGGTATTTATGACCAAACAATTTATTACAAACTAATTAATTTGTAGTCATCCTTAAAGAAATAGCATCTAAACCTAAATTTAAAGTTCAAATCTCAATAACTACAAATCCTTTTAACTTATAGATTGTGACATTTCTTAGTAAAGAAAACCTTAAAACTGTCTACAATATCTTTCCCATAATTGCTTATGGGATAATATCTGTACCGATATCAGTTCTACCATGTTTATGATTGAAGATGAATGAAACTTTCCAAGTTAGACACAAGTATGCTCAAAATTTTAAGACTTTATGAATATGCAGTAAACATGAATGTCCGACACAGATACTTCAAGAAAAATGAAGAGTCACGGTAGCATAGATTTCAATTGATCAAGCATATGTGAGATCCATCAATCACAATTCTTTCTTCTTCTACCTTTTCCTCTTATGATGATAACATTGCTATTTGCTTTATTCATAATAGTCAAGGAATGGCTATGCAATTTAGTGTCATTGAAAGACCTATTCTTCCGAAAGATTACACTGCAATTACTTGAAATTGTTATCAACTCTATCAACTAACTAAAGATACTCCTCAAACAAGAACAGATGGAGAAGGAAAGTTGGAGAAATATAAATATGCAGAAAATCAAATTCTAGAACCAAAATAAGAAATACAGACAGGACCTATAACTGAATAAAAAGCAGAAAGAGGACTTACTAAGCATGATAATGATACAGATAAGGTTAATTCAATATTTCAACAGACAAATTTCCCGTTTATGTAAACAGCATCATCAGTCAATGTGTGGAAACTAACGGTCCCACCCAGAGGGCCTTCGCCTTTCTCTTGGTCTATCTCTAGAACTGTCAAAAAAGAGAGGTTAAAAGTATGAGTGTAATCAGCATAGAAGTTTTCTAAAAAAAACAAGAAAAGCATTGCAGAATGGCGTCGTGAAATTTCAGTTGAAGAAAGAGAGGTTAAAAGAAACCTCTCGGAGCTCCTCTGGGTAGTGTTTTCTCCAGTATTTTGTGAAGTGTTCAATCCTGATGTAGGAGCAGTGCTGAATGAAGTGGCCATTTGAGACCTATTTATATCTCCACCGATGGTACCGCCAGATACAAATCCAGATAAAGTTGGTCTCCTGATACTTGAACTGTTATTGAAGCCTTGACTTGGAGGGTTTGTTGAAGCAGCAACAAAGTTACTCTTCATTTGTGCCATCATGCCAGTTTTGAGAGAATTTACGGCAGCATTTCGACTTTGAACAGCCTGAGATGAAGCATTACTGGATTCTGGATTATATCCAATACCCATACCAAAATCAACTCCACGCACACCTCGACCACTCCCACCGCCGCCCCTTCCTCTGCCTTTCTTCCCACCTGCATGTTATAGCACACATCACTTCAGAGTTCAATGCACTTGCATTTTTGTTCTTCACAAAAGATAAACAATTGCATGCATAATAACTACAATGGTATGTCAAAGAGAACCATACCTCCTTTTCTTGCATTACGCTTGGACCTAAATCTCCCATCCTGTTAATAGACAAGGCAAGTATCGGGACAAAATTATCATACACATACATCAAATCCGAAATCTACAGATATCAAGAATGAAGAACTAGGTAACTTTAAAGGATAGTGCCACCAGTCATAGCATTGTTTCAGGAAACTGGAAAGAAATACAGAAGACCACCAAAGTCGAAGCGAGAAAAGGATGGTATCCATCACTTTCTAAGAACTTCAGTGAATGCCATTGACTACAAAATAAATATTAGTTGAAGCAACAAGCAACTGAGTTACCTTCATAGCAAGATCCATCAGTTCCATGGAAACATTCTGCCCAGCAGCAATTAAACTATTTACCAATTCACCAGCAAACCGAGCCTCCTTTTGAGTTATCAGAGTATACGCAATGCCATCTTTGTCACCAGCACGACCTGTTCTACCAATACGGTGCACATGCATGTCCATGTCCTTTGCAATATCATAGTTCACAACTGACTTAATTGACTTGATGTCAAGACCACGAGCAGCAACATCAGTTGCGATGAGAACATGGTAGATGCCAGATTTAAACATTTGTAGAATTTCCATTCGAGAAGCCTGATCTTTGTCACCATGAAGGGCAGCAACCTTAAAACCCTTACCAGAGAGCTGAGATTCAATCTCATCAACAGTAGCTTTCTTGGAGGCAAACACCAAAACATCACCCTCATCAATCATTCCAGGTAGCTTCTCGAGAAGCCAGGGAAACTTCTCAGAGTCAGAAGGAATTACATGAACATGCTGAGTAATATCCTCATTAGCTGTTCCCACCTCTCCAACTGTGACTCTGATTGGGTCACTGAGAACTTCCCTTGCTAACTTTTCAACTTTGCGGGGCATTGTTGCTGAAAATAGTAATGTCTGACGGTCAGGTCTTATTTGGCCAACAATGGACCTTATCTGAGGCTCAAACCCAAGGTCAAACATTCGATCAGCCTCATCAAGTACCAAATAAGTCGCTCTCATCATTGTCAGTGCCTTCATTTTTAGCATGTCTATCAATCGACCAGGTGTAGCAACGACTATCTCACATCCTGCCTTAAGTTCCTTGAATTGATCAAGTTTGGACATTCCACCATACACAGCAGAGGCACGTATCCCATAGGCTTTTGCAAATTTCTTTGCTTCCAAGAAGATTTGGTGTGCTAGTTCTCGGGTAGGTGCACATATCACTCCAATTGGACCTTCCTCCTTCTGAAGTTCAGGCTGATCCATAATGTGGACAATCATAGGAAGCACAAAAGAAGCAGTTTTACCGGAACCAGTTTTTGCTATACCAATAACATCCCTCCCAGAAAGGACAATAGGTAAGGCTTGGCACTGAATAGTTGTTGGCTTTTCATACCCTTGTTTTGCAATAGCACGCATTAACTCTGGTGCAAAACCACAGTCTTCAAATCTCTTAACAGGTCTTGGGACATCAAAACCAGAAACACGAATAGCCAAACTCTTTCTGTATTCAGCAACTTCCTGCTCACTCATTCCTAGAAAAGGGATTTTTTTGAAGAAAGAAGAGTTTAGACTCAGAGCAAGCTCAATGAAGAATATCCTTATATCATGAAAAAAGTGCCACATTATAAATTTATAAGCAATAATGACTAACAGAGTCATGAAGTATATGATTTTCAATAAAATGCCAATAATCTCCTAGGATCCGTGGCTAACCTAAAATAAATACCATAAATCACTTATGCCTCTAAGTTCTAAATCATATTTAGATTTCACACTCTATTCTAACTTTATAAACTTGCTAGTATCCTTTAGAAGATAATCATGTAATTAAGCTGCATTCAGATAAGTATAAAAGGTTGCATACATCGCAATTAACCAAGCCATAGTCAAACTGCAAGTAATTGTAATTATCCAACTAATATCATTCATAACCGAATAATACCATCCAATATATATGGTTTGTTTTTTCTTCTAGTTCTGAAGATCTTAAACTCATAATTATCAGATAATTTGCGATATCAGTTACCTGAAATTGAGGCCTTCTCCTCATAAAAATCTTTATTAAACGGTTCATACTCAATGGAACTGTGATCAAGGGCTGGAATCGGCTCGATCTTCTTCTTGTCGACAACCACGGGATTATCATCAGAATCATACTCCAACAAACCCGCATCTACAGCCTTGGCAGCGGCATAAACCTCCTCGTCCGAATCATACCCAGCACGCAAAGCATCCGCCGCTAATGTCAGCCCAACATCCTTCTTCGACCTCAAAAAACTCTCCACTGGATCATCCTCATCTTCATCGTCTCTATACCTCTCAGCCTTCTCCTTGGGCTTCGGAGTCGGCTTCGCTTTCAAATCCTCCTCAATACCTTGCATGAAGGCGTCGAGAGGGTCGATTTCGTCATCTTCCCCTCCGTTGCCATTGCTGGTGGTGGGGTCATTGGTGTCGGCGTCGTTGGAGGTATCGTTGTTATCGGCATAATCGATGTCGTCAAGGTCGTTATCTTCGTAGTTGTCGTGGGAATGACGAGAGGATGGAGGGACATAAAGGCGTTGAGGAGCTTGGGATCGCTCGAAGTTGTAGGTTGATTGACGGTTTATCCCAAACCCTTCGAATCCGAATTTGCGTTTCGACATGTCTGATCCTTCTTTCTCTTACCAAAACCCAAATTTCATAGGGGTTTTGCGAATTTTCTTTTCCTAATTTAGAAATCAAAACAATAAACACTGCTACTTTAAATTTGTAATATCAAGCTTATGTTTGGATTGGAGTAGGAAAGGGGAAGGGAAAGCAAAGCAAGGAAAGCTTTTTATTTTACAGTAAATTTCACTCAAGGTCACTTAAATTATTAGTAAATTTACATTTTAGTCACTCAACTTCAAAAGGTTACAAAATGGTTACTAAATTATTCAAAATACTTCATTTAAGTCGTTGAGCTGTTAAACTCGTTGTTTTATGGTCTTTTCTGTTTACACTTTCTGTAACAATCGAAAGCTCTCATTCTCATTCTCTTCTATTGTTCAATTTTTTTCATGAAACTACTTTGAATATCATAGATTTATGTACCAAAATCCAAACAACTTTCATCCTTGATCTCTAACACTGACCATCAAATCGAATTGGATCTAAGATATGTTCTTCTACTCGTTGATGGATACTAATCCACTGTACTGATCATTAAATCGTCGATTGAAACTCACTAGCCAAACTTAAATAATAATAATAACTCAATAGCCTAATGACTTAAATAAAATCTTTCAAATAGTTTAATGACCATTTTATAACTTTTAAAAGTTGAGTGACCTAAATGTAAATTTATTAATAGTTTAGTGACCTTTTATTTATTTAGATATATTTCTCTTATCTAAGGTAAACAAGGGAAATTGGGTTTTATAATATATATCTCAAAATATCCTCCATGTCCATTTTATGGTATATGAATATTAATCTTTTGAGGATCGTTGTCTTCCTCTTTCAACAATATCATAACACTTTGTTTAAAATTGAATATAGTAAAGCAACAAAATTTATCATTTCTAAAATTTGTTCAAAATTACGTAATTATTGAAAATTGAGTGTTTGAAACATGGTTTTAAATAAATTTTAAGGGTTGTTGGTGTAAATTATCCTTTTTTATTTGGATAAACTTTTAGTCCAGGTAAGGAAAATTGTATGAAATTACTATCTCCTACTTGAAAACTTTTTTTCTATTTACATTACTTCAATTTGGGCGAAAAGCCAAGAAAAAAAACAAAACTTTAGGATATAAAGGTTTTTCTTTTTCTTTTTGTCTTTTCTTTCAATTATAAATAGTTGTAATTGTAAATTTTCATTATAATTAATGCTTTCCTTTCTTTTCTTTTTGAGTTATTCAAACAAAATGATTAAAGTTATTCCATTTTCTTTTCTTTATTAATTTTAGGGCAAACTGTATAGGTAGTCATCTAATTATTGGTAAATTGTTTTTGGTCATCCAACTATGAAAATTTACAAAACAATCACTTAATTATTAGACTTTTTTCTCTTTTAGTCACTAGTGGTTAAATTCTTAACAAAATATAACTATAACTTGGCAACTTTTAAAATTGGCATAATAGAAACTTAAACCCCAATATTTGTACATTGTGTCAATTTAGTCTTTATTCTAAAAATTAACCTTCAAACATTTACACATTGTATTATTTGATCTCTTTCTTTTTATATAGTTTTACTTTTATTTGTAACATTGAGAGTTAGTTTTATTTGTACAAAAAGAATGGGAAAAGATAAAGATTATTGTCCCACCGGAAAATGTTAAAGGTTGAGGTGCCTCCACAATTGTGGGTATTAAATTAGAAAACCATCTGTTTAAGTGGGTTCTAGTGTAAATTAATAAATCTGATAGACTGCTTGGCAAATAGTTAGATTTCAATTGCTTGTTTTGTTACATTTGAACCGAGTTTTCTTTTAGTGGGAAACATTATGATTAAGGGTATTAATAATACTAGTCGACTTTGGATTAAGTGAAACAGTAGTGGAAAAATTATATATAGGAGGATTATCTCATTCCAATATTCATTTTTCTTTTTTTTTCTTTCTTTCTTTCATCTTCTTCTTTAGATTGTTCTGTAAGAGAGAAAAGTTAAGAAGTAATCTGCATGGAGGGCGAAAATAAAGTATCAACTTAAGTGATTGAGAGTTTAGTAAATTGTTATCCAAGAAGGAGTAGACTCAGGTGATAAGGAAAAACTAAGCAGGTGTAACTAGTATCAGCTTTCAAGTATTTTGCTAGTGAGTTTCTAAACTCAAACTCTTTGTGGTTGTTATATATATATATATATATATATATCAGCATTGTGTTGTTATATTGTGTTTGGCTTCATGTTCTGCTAATGATTAGTTGAATTATGGTGAGATTGTTTGTTGTACAATTGAAGTAAGCAAAATGATGATTATCAGATGCATGTTTGATTGTACGTATCAGTTCGTTATTTTGTTAGGCTTTCACTAGTTAATAATTACTGAAGTAGTTATCATTGAAATGATTCGCTAAATAATATGTTTGGTATGATATTTGTGTTATTAATAGAATGATCAGTTGAATGCTTGTTATATGTTTGTCATAAATATGAATGATATGCGAAGTATGGAGGGATGTTTTGGCAGATAAAAGATGAAATGTCACATTATGCACTTTGTGCCACGTGTTATTTGACTTTGCAGAGGTTTAGGCAAATTGTACAAAGAATGTATATGCATGGTTTTCAACTTTACGAAGGTTCAATTGGACTGTATGGAGATATATGTGCACAAGCATATGAAAACCCTACAAAGGTTCTATGTAAGTAAGAGACTCTGCGAAGCCTAAGGCTTTAAGCCTCATATGTATAAGCAAGTCAAAGGCCATGGCATATGTAAGTTATGAAAGTCCAACGAACTTGATCTTTAAGCTTTACATCAAAGTTATACATGAGATTTCTCCATACGAAGTTTGGGACAAAGCCTACATGTATGAATCCGCTTTGTTCATAAAGTTTCTTCTGTGAACCCGTAAGCATGAATCCTCCACATTTATGAAGTTTTTTCTATGAATCTGTATGTATGTAAGTATTCACTTATAGATCCACATGCATGAGTTCGCCATATGTGAGTTTGCATTCATTAATCTTTTATATGAATTTATATGTATGACAGTCCGCTGGATTTATCTTTATGGTTCAAGCTATGATAGTCTGCTGATCTCATTCTCATGTTTCAAGTTTAAGATATCAAATAGACTATCATTTATAAGAGTCAGTATAGACTATTATCCAAGCAAGAAACCGCATGGGCTTAATATTATGTTCAAGCTACGAAAGTTTGTATGAACTAGTTATATTAAGTCAAAATCGCAGGATCTTCTTCACTTTGGAGTCCTTCAAGGACTATCGAGAGTCTGTAGTGACTATCCGCCAACAAGTGTCTGGCAACAACTATTATTTAAAATGAAGTTCACAAGTAAGAAACCATCTGTATGAACCTACGATTATGATTTAGTTTATAAAGGTGAGTAAGTAAGGTTTGCAGGTATATGTTCGCTAAGCTCAAGTCCACATATATAAAACTTTAAGTGTAAATCTGCATGTAAGAGAAATTCTCCAAGTGTGAATCTCTATGCATGAGCTTTCTCAAATTAATTCGCCGTAAGTGAATCTGCAATGACAACGAACGCTAAGGTAATTTGCGTATGTTCTATTGGCAAAAAAGGTAACATTCCATCTTGCAGGAAATCAGTACAAATGGGTAAATAAAAATCAATCCGTATTGTAGCCTATAGCACGACCGATAGAAATGGTGAATTGTGTCGATGCAGAAGGTGTATAAATTCTCATGATGAGTTAGCACAATGAAGGACAAGAGTACGTCAGGAAGATTGTGTGAACCTTACTTGTGCAAGCATTGTCAAATAGGAGACCAAACCCCTGACGTTCTTACTTATAATTCATAAATGGTATATTATATTGGAAACTCATTGGGTCCATTTGAACTTACTTAGTTTTGTTATGTTTTCCAGTTATGATGTTTTATATAAGGAGCTGAAGAGGGATCAAGCCAAAATTCGTTCAAGCTCAAACGAACCTATGTTCTTAATGTGTAACATGCATATAGTGAGGCGACCTAGAGGTTGAACCTCAAGGTCTGAATCTTTGTAACAATGTTTGAACTTGATATATTATATATTCCTTGGCGAGTAATTATTTAAATGCAGCAAAACCATTATTGTTAATATTTTCATAAGTTCATGTTAGTAGCTTAAGCTAAGAATTTGTAACGGTAGCATTTTAATTTGGCAGACCAACCAAATTAAACATGTTAAGTTTTTACTGATGATAGGTGAACTAAGTCATGTATGATTAAGGAAGCATATTTGGTTGATTTAGTTGTGTTAGTTTTTAAAAGTTTGTTAAAATTTGTTCATAGTTTATTTCAGTGTTGATGTGACACTTTGTATCTAGACCTGTCAATCAGGTCGGGTATAGAGTGTTACAATTGTTATCTTGGATTTTTTCGTGTTTCTACTTTGATATATTTCTAATCAAATTTAGATGATAGGATATTTTTAGCATTTTAGGTGAAAGGGTTACAAAGAAAGACAAAATTTTAAAAAAAAAGGACCAAATTATACAATGTATAAACATTGAGGTTAATTTTTTTAGAATCGGTACTAAAAATGTATAAACATTGAGGTTAATTTTTTTAGAATCGGTACTAAATTGACATCGTGCATAAATGTTGAGGGTTAAAGTTACTATTATGTCAATTTTAGAAGTTGTCGCATCATCTTCCTATCAGCCATTGACCAAAAAGAAAAAAAAATTAAATAATTAGGTGATCCAAAAGAAACTTACCAATACTCAGGTGACTACAAGTGTAGTTTACCATTAATTTTAACTATCCAAACAAAGTAATGTATAATGATTTATTTTCCTTAACTTTCCTTTATTTTACTTTCTTTTCCTTTATTCTTCCCTTTACTACTTTTAATAATATCAGCCCTTGTATTATGTATATATTGCATATTTAGTTTTGTACTCTAATCGATCATTTTAGTCCATGTACTTTTCAAAATTTAAAATTCTAGTCTTGATCCAAACGTAGCCAATCTTATGTAGCAAACATATTATCACATGTGTAATGCCATGTTAGTTCACTATTTCTACATAATACTCAGAAAAAAATCACTCCATTTTAGTTTATGGATTTAACGACAACTGGATTGAAATTTCAAATTTTGAAAAAGTATAAGATTAAAAATGATCAAATTGGAAAATAAGGAACAAATCCACAACTTACACATAGTACAAGACTAATAGCAAAATTTGACCAAATGGCTTTAACTTCTATTGTTTGGGTTTGACTCTAATTTCAAAATTCAAAAAATATAAATACTAAAATTAACCAAATTAGAGTACATGAATTAAATCCATACTATTGAACGCATAACCCCTCTCCAATCCGTAAATAAAAGAATATAATGCACTTCAATGCACTCAAACCCACGTTCTCCTACATTGGTAACAATGCTCATGCCAACATAATCTATAAAAATTTAAATGTTAGTATTTAATAGAAAATGGTTTTAAAAAATCTCAATATTCCTTATTGCAAAGAAAAAAACACAATGGCCCATTGGAAAATTAACATTAAAATGAAAAATGAAAAATGAAAAACAACCCTTCAAAGAAATTGTAAATAAGATGAAGGGTTAGCAATCACTAATAATGAAGGAACCATTAGAGGCTTTTAAAATGAGAGGATATAAATACATAATATCCTCTACTAAGGGCTACAAATCAAACTTATAACTTCAAGGCCTAATCTCCTTTCTTTACTCTAAAAGTGGACCTTATCGACACCAATAGCTAAAGTATTGCTAATCATCTTTCGTATCGCTGAATCCATTTGTATATTCGGCGATTTGATGTTGGCTTCTAGAAATGCATCCTCACAAGTTTGTAAATTCTCGATATTGGAGCTTAATTCCATGCTTACTTGGTAAACGTCATGCAAAGAGAGAGCATCAAGGACTCTCTTATCGCTATCGAGGATGGATTTGTAGTTATCCAAGCATGTTTCAAGGCAAGAAGCAGTCATTTTTTGGGTCGAGTGATCTTGCATAAGTTTCATAGCCTTGTCTATGGCTTCCTTAACCTTGTTATCCATTGCTTGAATCTCAAGTTTGAGGACAGATACGGGTTCTGCAACAAATTTACTATGACCTAGGAATGGAACAATATTTGATATACACTCTTCAGGATGGTCAGTGTCTTTACAGATTTGCTGAAGCCCAGGGTCAACATTATTGGTAGGTAATGTAGGTAATTTATTAAATGTTTGGTCCATTCGAGTTCCTGAAGATTTGGAAAAATGAACATTAAATGCTGCAGATGGAGCTGAAGATGATGAGTGAGAAAAAGAGTAATGATAGGAATAAGATGGAGGGGTAGAGGCAGAAGTAGAGAAGGAGAAGAGACAGGAAAGGGAGACGAGGGCCAAGATTAAATGGTTCATCCCCATGGTCTCTTCAGTTGGATAATAGAAGAATAAGAGGAAAAGCTTGATTGTGTTGGGGAATGGCAAATAGCCACAAATTTAAAGCATTTTAAGGCAATGGTTGTGCATGGAAATAGCAACTCAAAGAGAGATGTGCCACACAATCTAATATTAAGATAATTGGTTCTCCTTTTATTATAATTGCTTACATTTCGATACTCACTTTAGAGGAGTGTATACAGTGAATTTTTTATCAATTGCCATATTACATGTAATTTTGTAATAAACAATATTTTAGTGGTAAAAATACTATGGAGTCCCTTATATTAGGGTTTAGATTATATTTTGCTCGTTCTACTGAAAAATAAGTAAATTAGTTCATATACGTTAGATTAATAAGTAAATTAACCCTTTTGTTAAAAATTGGTTCATGCATGTCAACACGAGGTATATCGGCACATCATATGTATGTGTCGAATTATTTGTTAGTCGGGTTTTACATTAAAATATGGATGAAATTTTTAATAGAAACGATTGGTTTGTTATTTGATCTAACATACATAGACTAATTTATCCATTTTTAGCGAAAGGAAAAAATTCAATCTAATTCTTAATATGGGGACCTCTATAATACTTTTACCGCATAATTCGATTGTAATGTCATAAAAGATGTTAACTATTAATTATGTACTATGTATATAAATTGTAGATATTAATGTTGTATTATGGGTATGCGTATGTTGTAGAAATTATATTTATTCTTCAATTTAATTATTTTTAATCTTTATATTATTTTTCGAATTTTCACTACTAAGGACAAAAATTTTAAAATTTAAAAATAGTAAATACAGGATTAAAATGATCAAATTAGAACAATATGGACTAAATTCGTAAATTATACATAATACAGGGAGTGATATCGGCATTTGACAAAAACAATAATAATTGAATCTTCGTTATCTCAGTAGCGTTCACCGTTTGCATTTCAAACCCTATAAAGAGAAAAAAGAAATCCCCAAAACCCCTACGAAAATTGGGTTTTGGTAAAAGAAAGAAGGATCAGACATGTCGAAACGCAAATTCGGATTCGAAGGGTTTGGGATTAACCGTCAATCAACCTACAACTTCGAGCGATCCCAAGCTCCTCAACGTCTATACGTCCCTCCTTCCTCTCGTCATTCCCACGACAACTACGACGATAACGACCTTGACGACATCGATTATGCCGATAACAATGATACTTCCAACGACGCCGACACCAATGGCCCCACCAGCAATGGCAACGGAGGGGAAGATGACGAAATCGACCCTCTCGACGCCTTCATGCAAGGTATTGAGGAGGATTTGAAAGCGAAGCCGCCTCCGAAGCCCAAGGAGAAAGCGGAGAGGTATAAAGAGGATGAAGATGAGGATGATCCAGTGGAGAGTTTTTTGAGGTCGAAGAAGGATGTTGGGCTGACCTTGGCGGCGGATGCTTTGCGTGCTGGGTATGATTCTGATGAGGAGGTTTATGCCGCTGCCAAGGCTGTAGATGCGGGTTTGTTGGAGTATGATTCTGATGATAATCCCGTGGTTGTAGACAAGAAGAAGATTGAGCCGATTCCGGCCCTTGATCACAGTTCCATTGAGTATGAGCCGTTTAATAAAGATTTTTATGAGGAGAAGGCTTCAATTTCAGGTAACTGATATCGCAGATTATCTGATAATTATGAGTTTAAGATGTTCAGAACTAGAAGAAAAGAACATATATATTGGTAGTACTATTCTGTTATTAATGATATTATGTGGATCAAATATTAGTTGGATAATTATAATTACTTGGTTGATTGCAACGTAAAGCTTATTTCACAATGGACAAGGATTTATACTTATCCGAATGCAGCTTAATTTACTTGATTATCTTCTGGATGATACTAGCATAATTTATAAAGTTCGAATAGAGTTTGAAATGTAAATATTATTTAGAACTTAGAGGCATAAGTGATTTCTTTTAGGTTAGCCAGAGGTCCTAGGAGATTATTGGCATTTATTTGAAATCATATACATCATGACTCTGTTAGTCATTATTGCTTATAAATTTATAATGTGGCACTTTTTTCATAATGTAAGGATCATATTCTTCATTGAGGTTGCTCTGAACCTAAACTCCTTTTTCTTCAAAAAATGCCATTTTCCAGGAATGAGTGAGCAGGAAGTTGCTGAATACCGAAAGAGTTTGGCTATCCGTGTTTCTGGTTTTGATGTCCCAAGACCTGTAAAGACATTTGAAGACTGTGGTTTTGCACCAGAGTTAATGCGTGCTATTGCAAAACAAGGGTATGAAAAGCCAACAACTATTCAGTGCCAAGCCTTACCTATTGTCCTCTCTGGGAGGGATGTTATTGGTATAGCAAAAACTGGTTCTGGTAAAACTGCTTCTTTTGTGCTTCCTATGATTGTACACATTATGGATCAGCCTGAACTTCAGAAGGAGGAGGGTCCAATTGGAGTGATATGTGCACCTACCCGAGAACTAGCACACCAAATCTTCTTGGAAGCAAAGAAATTTGCAAAAGCCTATGGGATACGTGCCTCTGCTGTGTATGGTGGAATGTCCAAACTTGATCAGTTCAAGGAACTTAAGGCAGGATGTGAGATAGTCGTTGCTACACCTGGTCGATTGATAGACATGCTAAAAATGAAAGCACTGACAATGACAAGAGCAACTTATTTGGTACTTGATGAGGCTGATCGAATGTTTGACCTTGGGTTTGAACCTCAAATAAGGTCCATTGTTGGCCAAATCAGACCTGACCGACAGACATTACTATTTTCAGCAACAATGCCCCGCAAAGTTGAAAAGTTAGCAAGGGAAATTCTCAGTGACCCAGTCAGAGTCACGGTTGGAGAAGTGGGAACAGCTAACGAGGATATTACTCAGCATGTTCATGTAATTCCTTCTGACTCTGAGAAGTTACCCTGGCTTCTTGAGAAGCTACCTGGAATGATTGATGAGGGTGATGTTTTGGTGTTTGCTTCCAAGAAAGCTACTGTTGATGAGATTGAGTCTCAGCTTTCTGGTAAGGGTTTTAAGGTTGCTGCCCTTCATGGTGATAAAGATCAGGCTTCTCGAATGGAAATTCTACAAAAGTTTAAATCTGGCATCTACCATGTTCTCATCGCAACTGATGTTGCTGCTCGTGGTCTTGACATCAAGTCAATTAAGTCAGTTGTGAACTATGATATTGCAAAGGACATGGACATGCATGTGCACCGTATTGGTAGAACAGGTCGTGCTGGTGACAAAGATGGCATTGCGTATACTCTGATAACTCAAAAGGAGGCTCGGTTTGCTGGTGAATTGGTAAATAGTTTAATTGCTGCTGGGCAGAATGTTTCCATGGAACTGATGGATCTTGCTATGAAGGTAACTCAGTTGCTTGTTGCTTCAACTAATATTTATTTTGTAGTCAATGGCATTCACTGAAGTTCTTAGAAAGTGATGGATACCATCCTTTTTTCGCTTCGACTCTGGTGGTCTTCTGTATTGCTTTCCAGTTTCCTGAAACAATGCTATGACTGGTGGCACTATCCTATAAAGTTACCTAGTTCTTCATTCTTGATATCTGTAGATTTCGGATTTGATGTATGTGTATGATAATTTTGTCCCGATACTTGCCTTGTCTATTAACAGGATGGGAGATTTAGGTCCAAGCGTAATGCAAGAAAAGGAGGTATGGTTCTCTTTGACATACCATTGTAGTTATTACGCATGCAATTGTTTTATCTTTTGTGAAGAACAAAAATGCAAGGCAGCTGAAGAAATGTTGATCACCATTTCTTTATGTGTATGATCATTTGTATTTTTGTGAAGAACAAAAATGCAAGTGCATTGAACTCTGAAGTGATGTGTGCTATAACATGCAGGTGGGAAGAAAGGCAGAGGAAGGGGCGGCGGTGGGAGTGGTCGAGGTGTGCGTGGAGTTGATTTTGGTCTGGGTATTGGATATAATCCAGAATCCAGTAATGCTTCATCTCAGGCTGTTCAAAGTCGAAATGCTGCCGTAAATTCTCTCAAAACTGGCATGATGGCACAAATGAAGAGCAACTTTGTTGCTGCTTCATCAAACTCTCAAAGTCAAGGTTTCAATAACAGTTCAAGTATCAGGAGACCAACTCTGTCTGGATTTGTATCTGGCGGTACCATTGGTGGAGATATAAATAGGTCTCAGATGACCACTTCATTCAACACTGCTCCTACATCAGGATTGAACACTTCACAAAATACTGGACAAAACGCTACCCAGAGTAGCTCAGAGAGGTCTCTTTTTTTTCAACTGAAATTTCATGATGGCATTCTGCAATGCTTTTCTTGTTTTTTCAAGAAAACTTCTATGCTGATTACACTCGTACTTGGCTCTTTTTGACAGTTCTAGAGATAGACCAAGAGAAAGGCGAAGGCCCTCTGGGTGGGACCGTTAGTTTCCACATGTTGATCGATGATGCTGTTTACATAAACGGAAATTTTGTCTGTTCAAATATTGAATGAACCTTATCTGTATCATTATCATGCTTAGTAAGTCTTCTTTCTTCTTTTTGTTCAATTATAGGTCCCGTCTGTTTTTCATATTTTGGTTCTAGAATTTTATTTTCTGCATATTTATATATTCTCCAACTTTCCCTCCCCATCTGTTATTATTCGAGTACCTTTAGTTAGTTGATAATAATTTCAAGTAATTCCAATGTAATCTTTTGGAAGAATAGGTCCGCTGTCATCTTTCAATGGCACTAAAATGCGTAGCCATTCCTTCTTTCTTATTGGACCCCTCTACCTCAAAATCTGTCGCCTTTTGCCTTGAACTTGCATTGTTGACGACAATGTCATTCTTGATAGCAAACACAGAGTTATTGATGCTATCTCCATGGGCGATGCTAATCAGCTGAGCTTAGAAAGATGCGTTCAAAGAAGCCGACATTAAATGGCGAATACTAGAGATGGATTCATTGCTTAGCAAGATGATGACTAAGAGTTTGACCATTGGTGTCGACATGGTCCGCCCTTAGAGGAAGAAATGATTTAGAAAAATAACGAAGGACATTAACCCAAAAAAGTACTGCAATTTTTGCTTAATCCCATAGATTTAGGGTTAAATTTTCTTGTTATTGCTATTGTTCTTTTTATACCTAGCCGCTTCTTTTAACATAATTGGATCAAAGCCTTTAGTTTAATTTATAAATCATATTATAATGGTCCCAATCTTCATTCCTTGTTGAATCAATTTAATATTTGGGACCTAATTAACTAGCTATAATTATATCTAAATATATATATATTGTAGTTCCAAGGTAACGAAATTTCAAGCAGTGGTAGCAGAGATGTATCAATCGGATTAGGTACGTAAAACAAAGTGCTTAACTACTCATTAAGTTAAATTAACTTAAGCTTTGTCCTCTCTTTTTCTAGTTATAAATCGGACCTTGATCTCTTTTAGTTGACTTTGCCTTTCCCTACACCCAAAGTGAGAAAAGGTTTAGGTAATTAGTACAGGTAACAATAATTAATATTAAATGTTGGGTGTTTATTAGGTATATATTAAATTAAATAATAATTGGAATCGAGGGGAATGATACTTTTTTATTAAAATCGGAATCAAACAGATAACTCAAAATTTCACGCACCTTAATTTAATAAGATTTGGATAATGTCTAATTCTGCTTTCAGTCCCCATACATTTTATTTAGTCTTTTTACTTTCGAATTTAGTCTTTCTATACTTTTGATTTAGCAATTGAAATCCAATTGTTAAAAGGAAATTTGTTGAATCCCATTACGCGACATTTTAAAATTAAAAAATATATATTCATTTGATTAATTTAAAATAGAATGGCAACCATGTAAGTAAAAAAAAATCCACTTTCACTTAATTAAAACAGTCCTGAAAAATTTTACAACCCCAAATTTAGAAAAAGAAAATATTATAACCTTGGATTCAACATTTTTATTTGGTTATTGGCCTATATATATAATATTAATGGAATTACTTTAATAGAAAAACTAAATTTCAAATGTGTGTGGAGTATAGGGATTGAGTGCTAATTAGACCTTAGGATAATATTTCAAATATATACATATATATTTAGTGTTTGGTGATTAAATAAAATGCATAACTTTAGATGGAATAAGATACCATGTCTTTATGTCAACTAATTCAAGCTATGGACGTGGCAACCGACTTAATCTTCCTTTTTATTCAAAAACCCCTACAAATTAATCTAATTTATATATAATGTTCCTCATCACACAAACAAGAGAGTTTTTAGTGATCTTTCCATTTTTTCTTTATTCCTTTGTTCATCGGAGTGAAGAAAACGATGGGGTGGTGGGATAATTCATATCACGAAGCTAAGAAACTCCTCATTTCACCCACCATGAAACAACCCTTTCACTTGCTGGCAACCCTCCTCCTCAGCCTATGGCTTCCCCTTGCTTTCCTCCTCGTCGCCAGGCTATCTTATGTTAACTACACCTTAGACGCCACCGTGTTAGACCCTTCTTCTACACCTTCCCCACCATCGTTCCTTTTCTCTTTCTACTTGTACACCAATCCAGCTCTTCTTTATTTCCTCGTTGCAGCTATTAGCATCGTGGCTCTGGTTCATGGTTTGACTGGGAAAGTCAGCTTCGTAACTGAGTCACCGAGTTCTTTTCATCGACCCCATTTGCGTATTGCATGGATTATTTTATGTATACTGCAAGTTTCCGTTGGGTTGGGGATTGAAGGAAGCGTAGCGGTAGGTATCAACGGTGCTGGGTTTGGGGTTCAAAGGAGTGTTTTAAGTAGATTAATATTCTTCTTGGGTTTGCATGAGGTGATGCTTGTTTGGTTCCGAACGGTGGTAAAACCGGTGGTGGATGATTCTATCTTTGGTGTCGTTAGTGAAGAGAAATGGGTTCATAGGGCTGCTATTGCTTTGAGCGTTGGCACCCTATGGTGGTGGAAACTTAGGGATGAAGTGGAGTCATTAGTGGTGGTTGCAGAAGCGAAGAAGGAGCTGTCAATGGAGATTGAAATGGCTGATTTTCTTGGTTGGTGGCTATATTACTTGACTGTCACAATTGGTATGGTTAGAATTGTTAAAGCACTTCTTTGGGTTGGTTTTGCGTTGCTTTGTAGAGGTGTAAGAAGGAACATCGATGACGAGATCATCGCCATGGAAGAGGAAGATCAAGACAAGGTATAAACATAAAACTCGAGATGAGAGATTTGAATTAAATTTGTTAAATTTCTTTTTCTTAAAAGGATAAATCAATTGAATTAAGACAAAGATGTAAAGTTGAAGCTGTCTTGATTCTTTTTTTATTTTCTTTTTCCCACCAAATGTGGGTTTGTTTATTGTTGTTGGGTCAATGGTGACTTTCCTTTAATGAGAAAAAGAAAAATACAAATTTGGTAATCCTTAATTGCAATATGTATACTTGTAAAATATTGTGAATTGAGTCTTATCTCGAATGGCATGAATATTAAGACGTGGGTTTAAGTGCGCTGAAGCGCATTATCTTCCTATTTATGGGTTGAAAAGGGGCTATAGGTAGTTCTAAATATTGTGTAAAAAAATATAATCGAAACTTATAATAAGATTATTCAAAAACTAAAACAAATATAAATTATTCAAGTATATTATTATGTATATTAACCTCGTCCCAGTAAAACTAATCTCATATTGTAAATAAAGATAATATCATCTTAACATACATTACATGTAGATGGAGACTATAAATGCCTTACCAATAATTTATAATTGATACATGATATAACTTTACAAAGATAAAAGATCATTTTAATAAATAAATAAATAAACTTGCAATAATGTGATATAGAATATATTTAACTCAAACACAATAAAACTGAACCAGACTCATATTAAGCATTTAATCTAAAATCAATTGATAAAAAAATTGGAAAGATTTGATTTGTACATAAGAAAAAGAAATTCAAATTTTAATAAAAGTTTCCGCCCTTAAAACATGAAGAAGTACTGAGTATTACAACTTTTAGGAAGTGAACAATAATAAAACCTCACTCTGAAGTCTGATACCATGTTGATAACTTTAGAGAAAAATAATGAGTTTATTATTTTGCAAATCCGATCGAGGCCATCTTTAATCATAGGCTTAATACATCATTTAATCTCTAAAATTTATTATTTTTCTATTTTGGTCCTTCAAATTTTATTTTAATCTCGGATCATTACCTAACGTTATTAACCATTCTGGATTAAGTCCTTATTGGTGTTAACATCATATTTCAGTGTGAGATCCAGCTTTGGATAACTTCCAATAACCTATAAATATTTTTAAATGTGATAAAGGTTTTTAATTGGGGTTGGGGTATATTATACAAAGAGACATGGAAGATGGAAAATATTATATTACATAAATAGATTGAAGTGAGAATATATTCGGATCGAAGATAAGTCAAAATTATTTAAAAACTCAGAAAATTATGAAAATATATAGATATTAATATAAAATTAAAACTACCTTTCGATTCACCTAAGATCGGTTTTGAGTAAAAGAAAAGGAAAAGGAAAGATAGCTATATTGATATAATTAAGTTTAGAGGTCTCATTTTAAAAAAATAAAAATTAAAATTAAACTTAAGTATGCCCTGCATATATCACCTACTTTATTCTTCAAAAAATATTTTTATTACCTTTAAACAATAAAATAAAATTATCTAGGTTTGTTCATGGGTTAAGCTATCCGTCCAGGTTCGAAGGCTCACTCAAAATTTGAGAGATTTTGGGTAAAAATATTAAGCTTTTAAAATGGGCTTGAACAAAAAAAATAAGCCCATTTAAAATATGGGTCAGGCACGAGCCCGACTTGACCCATTTTTAAGTTTATAATACTTTATATTGTGTTATTTTAATATATTATGTAATTTAGAACACATTAAAAAATATATATATTAAATATATAATACTACTCTAATCTAAACATTAAAATAATGTGAAGATGACTATACAAAATTTCAATAAATAAAAAAGGTATAAAATTATTAAATGTTAAAATAATATAATATAAATATTTTAAAAATTAAAAAATAATATGGGTGGGTCTAAAATAAGTTTGGGTAAGTCTTTTGCAAATACGAGCGGATTTAGACAAAATTTTATACCTATATTTTGAGTTGGGCCGAACTCGAGCAAGTATAAAGCATGTTAATATCAAGCTTAAGTCTAGCCCGAACCAGTCCCATGAGCACCTTTACTTGAGGTTGGAAAATATAAATCCAAAAATGACCTAAAACGGTTTAGATTGCTTGACTTATGAATACTTTTAATCAAGTTTGACATTTATTCATTCAAAAAAATAGATAGTTAGGGAGCAACCCAAGAATATAGATTAAATCGATTCTGTATGTATTGTGATATATAAATTTGAGTTTGAGATAATTATATAAATGAAATTTTATTTTTGATTCGGTTTTCTTATATCACTATCATTGTTATCAACAAGATACTATTTTACGATTACTTATTATGTATAAATAATTGCATTTAAAAATATATAAAAATACTGGTATTTTCTTTTTAAAATATATATAATTTTGAGTTAAATAAAGTTTTAGGTGTATAATTAAATTAAAATAAAAATTGCATACGTATAATTACAAATTTCATATAAAATCAATGTTTATAAGATTCATGCCTGAACAAATAAGTTTCAAGTGGACAAATACAGCCAGGCCTGGCCCTAGGGTCGTCTAGAGGTGCGGCCGCCCAAGACCCAAGGCCCAAGTCCCAAGGTTAAAAGGGGTCTAAAATATTGTTTTTCAATTTT
Source organism: Gossypium raimondii (assembly GCF_025698545.1). Taxonomy (NCBI): domain Eukaryota; kingdom Viridiplantae; phylum Streptophyta; class Magnoliopsida; order Malvales; family Malvaceae; genus Gossypium; species Gossypium raimondii. The sequence continues at coordinate 4,587,715 of NC_068572.1, forward strand.
TAAGGGATTCAAAAAAAAAATTTAGTTTTTAAGGGTCCAAAATTTTTTTTACCGACTTTTAAGAGACTTAAAAGAATTTTTGTCCAACTTTTAAAGAACTTAAAATCTCATTTTATTATTTTACCTAAGACCTCAAAAATATTAAAAACTGGTCTGAATATAGCAAGTATCTAAGAGTGTGGAATGAATATTTCTATGATCATAGAAAATCAATGGTTCTTCCGCAGATGGAAGCAGTGAAGGTAGTGTGCAGTAATCTTGTCCACTGAAAAAGGCAACACTGTTTTCAAAACTGGTGGGTCGAACCCAATCCTGAACGTAAGCTTCAGCAACACAATGGACATGCGATACAGGGACATCAACTTCCTGCCAACAGAACTTGTTTCCATCAAACCAAAAAGACCACAATATGGCAAGCAGTCGGGTAGTCTTAGTAACATCAGCATCGTGCAAACGATTAACAATAAGCGGCTGGACTGAATCATAATCGACATTCACTTGTGCTGCTGCCATGCCTCCTTCGCTCGCGGACAGTGAAGTAAAACACGATCTATATTCTCTGCTAACCGGCCTTTGCATGGCACGTAATTGTGCAGCACCCTCTCCAAATAAAAATCCTGGTTTTAGGAGGCATAACCCTGATTTGCTGGCAAAAATATTGTTTTTTAAACTTTTTGAATTTTTATAATTTTTCATATTACTTTTATAATATAGAATTATAAAAATTTGTCTCTTTTTTTTTTGCATTTTTATCATATTTTGTTCATATGTATATTGTTATTTTTAATATTGTATTTAAAATAATTTTATGGTTATACAAATTTTAATACATTAATTTTAAAATATTCATATAATTGGTTTTCCAAACACACTACTGTTAACTGCATCAAATATCCCGAAAATATGATTTTCATTTTGAATTGAAAATATTTTAATTACATTGGTTTAATGTTATATTAATAAGTTTTGTTAAAATCGTATTAACTATTAAATGAGACATAAAATTTTATATGACTAATTTAAAATAAAATTTTAAAATAAATATTATAAAAAATAGATATTATAAAATATTGATTTTGAGATTTTCGAGAATTTAAAAACCTCTCACTCTCTCTCTATTTTAATGTATTTTTAGTATTTAGTTTTAAATGTTCTACGACAACATTTTATCTTTTTTTCTTAAATTTCATTTAAAATTAACAATTTTAATAATAAAATAATTTAATTGGCATAATATCGATAATTTTAGAATATAATTAGAATAATTTAAAGTTTGGGGACTAATTTAAAGTTAAGATTATAGTTTGAGATTTCTGAAGCAATTAATCCAAATTCAATAAGTAATCACAAAGAAAATACGAATAGAGACCAATACTATTGCATACATTGAAAGCAAAATTTCCATAAAAAAACCCAAAAAGCAGACCCAATCCAAATTTCAATGAAGCTCACCATTAAACAGTAACACAAGGAAGAAGAAGATAATGGTATCGAACACTCACGAGCACAAGCCGACTCCAAAAAGCTCAAGCATATATCATCGGCTAACACCATAATTAGCTTCGGGAACTGCCACCACCAACGGCTTCAACAAAGGATCATCTGGGATTTCCGGTATTTCAACCGCATGCCCATTTACTTCTTCCACAATGTGCAGCACGGAGTTCAGTGACCGCAATCTCTCCGTTAATCCCATAGCTTCAGCTCTCAACAGGTTATTGGCAGATTCCATCTCGATGTAGCGTTGGGTCGAGGCGTTGATCTCTTTAGATAACCGGCTATTCTCTTTCTGCAACAAACTCACTTCGTTACCCAAATCTTCCATCAGCTTCCGTTTCTTCATACGCGACCGCCTTGCCGACTCACGGTTCGACAGCATCCTCTTCCTTTTCCTCTCGTCGATGTTTGCATTCCTCGGGTCGGACTCGGATCCGGAACTCGCTGGCCTTTGCACAGAAGCAGCCATCACAGAAAAAAAAACTGGGTTTCTAACTAATTTGTTGTTTTTAAAACCAGGAAATTTTAACAAGAATTAATAAAACAAATTCTGAAAACGAAGAAAGGGTCTGATCTAGTTCATGAGAAAACATAGAACCAATAAAGGAAAACGACTGAAAACGAGTGAAGAGCACGGATTCGAGGCATGAGGACTGATCTCATAAAAAATCTAATATCATCGGGTACCAAAATCAACAACAAAGAAACCTAAAATACCCAAGATTTAAAACCAGTTCTATAGATAAAGAAAATGACGAAAACTTGGCTGGTCGAATAGAGGACCAAATGCAAATCGAGAAAAAGGGTTTGATTGGTGAAGAAAATGAGAATGGAGGGTTTATTATTTAAGGATCTTTAGCAGTGGTTAACTATGGAAAGAAAGAAGTAGTAGGGGTGTCACCATGGCGTATAAGGTAAGGCCAGATAGTCAACACTTGGTCAGGTTCTATGCATAATATTACGTGGAAAATTTATTTTAAAATATATATATATATATGAGTACTTTGTTTTTTGAAGGAAAAAAAGTGATTTTTTTAAATAAAAAAAAAGCAATTCTCTTAAATATATAATTGGAAACTTAGTTGGACTCTTTTAAATTCCTTTGTAATTCTTTTAACTAATTAGAGTAAATATATAATTAAGAATGAATGTCACTTTTTAGTCGAAATAATATTTTTCCTTTTTCTAATTAAAATAATAGGGCAAAGCCTAAATAACCAACACGACTAACACAATTTGAACCCAGACCACACTTGAGGCGGTAAACACCTTTGACCATTAGGCCATCACATGTGGTTCATTATTATTATTTTCTTAATATATATATATATATACATTACTCTTCACGATGACAATTATAGTGAGAACTTTTAAAACAAGAATCATGATAATTAAAATGATCTTAGCCATTGGATTAAATTAAATGATTTTAAATGTTAGATTATGTATTTATCTTAGCTTATTAAAATAAAACTAACAACACTTATATTTTCCTTAATTTTTATTTTCCTCATGTAATTAAAGTATTTGGTTTCAGATTTTTTTTTTTGGAGAAAAATTTGAATAACAAGCAAGAGATTATAGTTATTAAGATAATCAATTTTGATATTAGGTAGTTATTTTCTTGATTGAAAATATTAATTTTATGCTTGAAATCAATTAAGAAATTCAATATTTTTAGAATGAAATGGTCGACTAATTTTTCAATCAAGAAAAACAACATCTAATACGAAATTGATTAATATTAATAAGCTTAATCTCTTACTTGCCAGTCCAATTTTTTTCTAAACAAAAACGTAAATACGAAAGTAAAGATTATTCAAAAATATTTCACTCTCACTTCAATTGCACGACGAAAAGAAGAAAGAAGTGAAAATTTGGGTGCTGTTGGTTTTATTTTAATAAGGTAAGATAAATACAAAAAGCTTAATAGAACATTTGGTACCTCAACTTGACACGTTTTCTTAATTTGGTACCTAAAGTTTTTTTTGTCCAATTTGGGACCTCAACTTGACACGTTTTCTTAATTTGGTACCTAAAGCTTAATAGACATATTTTCCTAATTTGGTACCTAATCTTTTTTTATTCGATTTGGTACTCAAACTTGTCAAACGTTTACAAATCACTCCAATATACTAAAAATGTTTTTTTTTTACGATGTAGCAAAAATAATCAATGTATGACTGACATGTGACGGATGATATGACCTTTTTGTATTTTATATGTTCAATTATTTTAGTTCTAATTAATTAATTTCTTTTAATTTGGGTTTTAAAACTCTTTTTTTCTTATTTAATATTAATTCATTAAGCATAGCTCAGATCCTATTTTTTAACATGAATTTCCTCTAATCGACAATATTTTTGTAGCGTAATGAAAAAACAACACCATTAGTGTTTTATGTAACTTGTATAACATTTAAAAATTTAAGTACCAAATTGTACCTAAAAAAACTTAGGTACCAAATTAGGAAAAAATACCAAGTTCAAGTACCAAATTGGGACCAAAAAGTTTAGGTAAATAAATTAAGAAAAGTGTCAAGTTCAAGTATCAAATTGGGACAAAAAAATATTAAGTACCAAATTAAAATATTATATTAAGCCAATACAAAACTAAGGCTTAAAATCTAATAGCTAATTTTTATTGTAATTTTAAAATTGTCAGTATAATTACCACCTCCACACAACATTTCCTCCAAAACTGTATTCTTCCATTATGCTTTAAAAAGGAAGTAATAAGTTAAAATTAAAAGGCCAATTTCTTAAAAAGCCTTCAACTACTTCTCTTTGTTTAAAGAAGCCTTTAAAATGTTTACCCTGATTTTAATATTAAAGAAATATATTTGAATTTTTCTTTTGTTGATGCAATAGAAATTACATGCACTTTAACATTAACATAAAATTTAAAAGAATAATTATCATTTCCAAATGAGTAATTACGTGTATTATGTATATTAACATATTCAAAATATTTCAAAATATTATTTTATTTTTATTTAATAAACTATTCTCATAAAATTTACGTAAGCACTAGAGGTAAATTAGTTTGAAAATTCAAAATATTTATCTTTTAATATTAAAATCAAGAACTTTCATAAGTAAAAATTATAGGTTAGGGACTTATTTAACTACAAAAATAGTGATGATTTTATCTTTTACTTGTCTTACTACCAATTACATAAAACACACCTAATTGTATAAATTCCACAAAATACATTCCATGTTCAAACATCCTTCAATAATGGTCCCTCGTTCAATCAAATTAAGTCATCTCGTTATCGTTGTCATGTGTTACGATCTCAGAAATTCACATACTTTAAATTTAATGATATTTCAAAAAAATAATAAAATAATAAAAGGAAAAATAAGGCTTAATACCTCTCTTGACCCCTGTTCTATAGCTAAATTGTTATTTTGGTATACCTATACCTCTCTTGGCCCAAATCCAAATTTTCGTTAATGAAAAAGTTAAGAATTACTTACAAATTTTAGAAAATATGTGAAAATTTTAAAATCATTAAAAATAACCCCAAAAGTTTTAAGACTTGGAAATTATAAAATAAAAAATCATAATCTATTTTTGAAAATTATAAAAATATTTTTAAAATGATAAGCATGTGAAACTTATTTTTTTAAAATTCTATCTAAAAAATTGTTTGTTAGGAATTTTGGTTTTTTAATAAAAATTTTATGATTTATTTTGAAAAATTGTAGGGTTTTTTTTTTGGCATTTTATGAGCTTTTTTATTTTTAAAGGAAATTTGAGTTTTCTACACATGGCTGTATTTGATTGGACAGAAAGATATCCTTTTAACGGAAAATATAAATGGGGTAACAGGGCATATAGAATAAAAGAACAAGGGCAAAACTGATAAAAAGATAGTATAGGTACCAAAGTAGTAATTTAACTATAGTATAAGTACCAAAAGAGGTATTAAGTAAAAATTAAATGCTAAGTTGAGGAAAAATAATTGTAAATACTAAGGGTGTGTTTGGAAAACCATTGAAAATTTCCATTTCATTGAAAATGAAAATTTTCAACATTTAATATTTTAAATGTGATTGATAATTATTTTAATTTTTACTTAATATAAATTTTAACAAAAATGTTGAATAAAATAAATAGATAGGTAGCTACTTATTACTTAATGTAGAAAATATTAAGTTATTTTTATTTTATTAAAATTTTAAAATAAAATATAATTTTTTTAAAAATGAGATATTCAAATTACTATATTTATGCTCTATCCAAAACTATTTAAAATAATATAAAAACATTATATTAATAAAATTAAATCTAAGAAATAAATAAATTGTTAAAGATTAATTTTACTTTTATCAAACAAAATAATTATATTTACTAATTTACTAAACAAATTTTTAATATGAATTTAGCACTTATCAAATTCAATATTAAAAGTTCAATACTAAATTTTCTGTGCTTAAACTTTAAGTTTATTAAACACACCTAAGTTATGTTCATGGTTGTGCGAATCAAATCGAATTAAGAATTAATTAAAATATCAATTCAGAAATATGAAATCGATTAATCCTCAAATCGGACTAAAAAATTAAATTAAAGCAAAAATAATAAAATTTAAAATTTTGATAATTTATTTAATTCATCGATTTCGCGTGAAAAATGTTGTTTTTATTGGATATATCGAAAGACCAGAATATATTATCGAGGAGGCGTAAAAAAGAGGAATGGAGATGCGGGGGATCGAACCCCGTGCCTCTCGCATGCAAAGCGAGCGCTCTACCATTTGAGCTACATCCCCTGTTGAACATTATTTTGTTCAATTGCTTAAATTAAAATTCTTTAAGTCTGTTGAAATTTGATATAGATCGTTTTTTTATTTGATTTAATTACGAAAATTTAGAAGTTATTTCATCTATTTGCAGACATATGAACTTAAATTATTAATATTAACTAATTTTTCATATAAATTATTAATTTTTTACTTTTACCAATTCTGTAAATATAAATAGTTAAATTACCTTTTTATTAAAATTTTACAATGCTATCAAATTGGATTAACTTCTAATGTATAGTAAAATACAAGGACATGGAATAAACAATCCCTTGTTTAATAAATCATTGAAAAATTAAATAATATTTTAATTTATTTAATGTTTTACTTATATTTGATAATTTAAAATAAAAATTCGATAGAATTTTTAATAAAAAGTGTGGAAATGATAAACAAGTAAGAGTTACTTATCAAGAGAATATTCTCAATTAATTCTATTCTATTTTATTTTATTTATATTATATTAGCTTATAAAAATTTACCTTTAAAATTTGACTTGCTTTTAATAATATCAAACAGAGTTTATAACTTAATTTAAGTACTTACTTTTTTTTCTTTTTTTAGCATTTAATATTTTAATTTATCAAACAAAAGTTAACTTTATCCGTTTTTGCAAATATTTAAATTAAACCTTTTAAATTTATAATTTTTAAAAATAATGTAAAAAGTCTTTATAACTTTTAGAAAATTTTACTTTTTTTTGTAAAGGTAAATACACCGAGGTCAATGAACTATTAGTAAGTTTATGTTTTAGTCTGTCAACTTCAAAAAGTTACAAAATAGTTATTGAATTATTTTAAATTTTTTATTTAAATCACTAGATTATTGAGTTTTTTTTTTGAAAAAGAATTTCTGCTAGCGAGTTCCAAGCGATGATTAAGCGATTCGTACAGTGGATTAGTACCTATTGACAAGTAAAAAAGCATACCTTAGATCCAAGTCGATCTGATGATTAGTGTTGGAGATTGAAAAATAAAGCTGTTTAGATTTTGATTCGTAGATTCATGACATTCAAAGTTGTTTTATGAAAAAAAAAACTAAATTGTAGAAGATAAGGGAATGAGAACTTTCGATTGGTGCAAGTATGCGAATAAAGAAGGTCGTACAATAGTGGTTTTAACAACCCAACGACTTGAATGAAAACTTTCAAATAGTTTGTAACCATTTTTTGTTACTTTTTGAAGCTGAGTGATCTAAATGTAAACTTACTAATAGTTTAGTGACTATTAGTGTAGTTTACTCTTTTTTCAATTAATATCATTTGACTCTTAAAATGTTAAAAAGTGTTGGGTAAACTAAACCATTAGTCACTAAACCATGGTAAGTTTTCGTTTTGGTCACTTAATTAAAAAAAATGTACAATTTGGTCACTAAACTATTTAAAAGTTTTCATTTAAGTCACCGGGTTGTTAAAATCGATGTTACATGGCTTTCTCTATTCACATTACCTGCACCAATCCAAAAATTCAAATAATTTTTTTCTTCGATCTTCAACATTGACCGTTGGATAGACTTGGATCTAATGTATGTTTTTCTACTTGTCGATAGGTATTGATCTATCGTACCGATTGTCGATTCATCATTTAGAGCTCGCTAGCAGAATTTTTTTAAAAAAAATCTCAACAGTTAAGTGACTTAAATAAAAATTTTTTGAATAACTTAACAACTTAAATGAAAATTTTAAATAGTTCGGTGACTAAATTAGAATTTTTTTTAGTTAAAGGTAAGAATTTAAAGCTGCGGTTCACTAAAAGTGTTACAACAACAGATAAATTAAAAAGAAAAAAGAAAAAAAGAAATACAGTATAAATACTCGAGTTAGGTTCACCAAATCTACTTCCTGGCTCTGCCTCTTTTTTTTTTCTAATGATACGATGATGACAAAGCAGAGGCCTTGATTACTACAATCCTACCGTCTTCCACTCTCAGATCCTCACAAATTCCATCTCCAAATCCCAGCCCAAAGCTAAAAACTATGTTTCTTGTCGATTGGTTCTACGGGATTCTTGCTTCCCTCGGCCTCTGGCAGAAAGAGGCTAAGATCCTCTTTCTCGGCCTCGATAATGCCGGTAAAACCACCTTGCTTCACATGTTGAAGGACGAGGTTCGTTTCCCCTTTTCCTTTTCATTACTCGTCAACACTTTCCCCATCTCTCTCCAATCATCGATTTGTATTTTTTCCTTTGTGAAGATTTGATTTGATAGTATAATGTCAGATTCTATCGATCTCTTTATTGTTTAAATTTTTAGGTTTGTGTGATTCTTTTAACTTGAGAATTTTGGGATTGTTTTTCTTTTTTGAATGCTAAAGATTAATCCCTTTTAAATGCTTCATTTTTTCTTTACATATTTAATGGGAAAAATGAGGAAATTTTGGAAGGAGAGATAATTACTAATAGTAATTAGCGATGTTGATTTAGTAGCGAACTGTTTCCAGAGATTGGTTCAGCATCAGCCAACTCAATACCCCACATCGGAAGAACTTAGTATTGGGAAAATTAAGTTCAAAGCTTTCGACTTGGGAGGTCATCAGATTGCTCGCAGGGTCTGGAAAGATTACTATGCTAAGGTAACCAAAAGCTTAATGTAGTGCCCCTTTTTTTCTTTGCTTTAGCATTTGCTTGGTTTTAGGTTCTAGTGTTCTTACTTGTTTGTCATTTCCAGCTTTCATTCTTATTGTAATTCATTTTGTATGCATCTACAATCTTAATTCGCCTTCTGTGTTATGTTGGTTTTTAGGTTTAAGGTTGTCGATTCTTGTTCAGCTTTTAATTTCCATATATTTATTGACAATGGATTTCTAACTTGAATAGTTTTGGTAAGTTGCAACAAAGCATTTATGGTTGGGATTTACTAATGTGTGATTTTCTTATGAATTTTATTAGTGTCAATTTGTTTTCATGCCATCTAAACTCCTGGTTTAATATTTTGCTCTTTGCATTTTCAAATGAACATTTTAACCGCTGAATTTTCTTCTTGTTCGTATGTTTTACTGATGTTTTTGTGCCTCATCTATCTTCATGAATTGCCTTGATGGAATTTTTGCTGCCTTGAGATGTTTAGACACCAAAGAAGAAGGTCTGAAATCTATTTTTACATTCAAAATTTCAAAGCATTTCATGGTCACGAACTTTGAGTGAGGTTGGTCTTGAATCTTGATGGTTGTCTTATTATCCACTTAAATGAGTGTTGGTCTTTTTATAGTAACCAAAAGTCTGAACCATTGTAGTAGTCTGCTGTAAGTAGTTGCTCCTTTTTCCTTTTTAAAGTAGATCTTCATAGTATTTCTGTTTAGAAAGATGGCCAAGTGTTCTCCGTGCAGCTGTATTGCTCTTCGACTTTGTAGCTTGCTGTTGATTGATTTTCATGAAGATTTTTCAAAAGCAGATAATGCAAAAAGCATAGAAATGATAGATCCTCAGTGAGGCATGGGTTGGTTTTATTTCCTTATTCTCAATCCTATTTTTATTCTCTACTAAACTAGCCCAAAAAGTGTTTGTACATGGTTTACTATCAGCTTGATCAACTCTTTGAAGCAACATTTTCCGGATACAACTGGGTGTACATGGCATTTTTACTGCATGCTGCGGATGCTGCCTTTTTCTCACTTTGATTTTGTCATTATTGTTGCTTGTTATATGCTATGGGCTGTCTGGTCTTTGAGTGAATACCTTGTATTGTGTGTATTTCCTGGGTTCCAGGTGGATGCTGTGGTGTACCTGGTAGATGCCTATGATAAAGAGAGGTTCGCAGAATCAAAGAAGGAACTTGATGCACTTCTTTCAGATGAGTCCCTCGCCAATGTCCCGTTTCTTATTCTAGGAAACAAAATAGATATACCCTATGCTGCCTCGGAGGATGAGTTACGTTACCATCTTGGGCTCACAAACTTTACCACTGGCAAGGGCAAAGTAAACCTAGCAGACTCGAATGTCCGTCCACTAGAGGTATTTATGTGCAGCATTGTCCGCAAAATGGGATATGGTGATGGCTTCAAATGGATGTCTCAGTATATCAACTAAGGTAACGTTCTATGAAATGCGGTTGTATGATGTTACAGACTCCCAAGCTCTGATCCCATCTGATCACTCCTGACTTCAGGAAAAAAAAAGGGTTGTGTTCATCAAACTGTTTGAACCAGTCCCTAAGTGGGTTTTTACGTTTGATGTATTTGGTTTTGGATCTGTAAAATCTACTCGTGGCAGCAAATCTATGGTATTGTAGTTTTGTCAATTTACTTGTAGTTTTGTCAATTAACATCAAGGACTCTCTGTTTGCTTTCAAAAATGGATTGCTAGTTATCAATGCAAGCTTCAAGGCTAAAAAAGTGACAGATTTTGAGGTAGAGAGATCGAACAAGAGCTTTTAAGCCTTGTCCAGTGGTCTTTGGCTTTGCTATCAATTACTTCAATTTCATGGATGCATACGCAAATTTTGCAAGTTGGAGGGAAACTTCCGCCAACGGGTTGGATAAAGCTCAATGCAGATGCTGCTGTGGAACGAGGCAGTCTTAAGAGCTTCAGTTGGTGGTCTGTTGCGTGACAATTGTGGTTCGTGGATTGTCGGGTTTCGAAAAAATGTGGGTGCTTGTTCTGTTCAAAAGACAACTTCGGAGTATCATGGAGGCTTGCAACAAGCTTGGTTCAAAGAAATCAGAAGGCTTATAGTTGAGAATGATAACATTACCATTCTTTGCATGTTGAATGGAAATGAGAACTCAACTAACCTCTGTGCACTCGTTCAAGGTATCTGTGTGCCCTGTCGACGCTTGTGGGAGATCAAATTCGAGCATGTCTTCCAAGAAGCCAACAAGGCTGCTTTTGGCTTGCATATCCATGATTATCCACCTATAGGGGCAGCAAACTTTTGCCATGTGATTCAGCAGGAACCACGGTTGCTAGGAATGGCTTTGTTTAAGCTGCTACCTGAGTATTCGGCTACCATTTTTACCCAAAAAAAAAAATCAAGGATAAACAAGGGATTTATAGCAACCATTTCACCTAGGAACGGAATAGCTATGGTTAGAAATTGGAAGAGGTGACTAGTTTCTGCGCAGATTCGGTAAAGCATAGGATCGACTTTGGCAGGTAATGCAAAAATGTTTGTTCAAGCTTATCTTCTTGGGACTTAACATCTAACATAGAGAAAAAATTATCATTATTTTTTAAACAAAAATCGTTAAAATTTAGTTCATGTAAAATAAATAAAGTTGGTTCAAATAAAACCATAAGAGCCAAAAGCACAAAAACTTTATTATTTGTTATTGTTGGTTTTCAGATTTCAATTTACAGACCCATGATTAAATAAAAGTCATCTTCTAAATCCATATAAATTAGAAATTAAAATGTCGTTTTAAATCAAATTATAATGCTCTAGCGAATTGTCATGCCTAAAGAGGTGATAAGTGGTTTCATCTTGCTAGTCTTAAATGGTAACTTCAGCTTCTAGAGATGGGTTATCCATTTTCCACAGGTACCAAAATGTATATTCCACCAAATAATATCCACCAAAATTGTATTCGTAGGCAATTTTGTCTTCTTCCAATGTACCGCTACGTGACTCTTTTGAACGGTGGAAGTACCATGAAAGATTTTGTGCTAGGAGTTAAATTATAGTTTATTAATTATTAACAATTTAAAAACATTATGATATCTCAAATATGAATTCAAATGATATTTGTAGCGCACAAACTCTTAAAATTATGAATTCATGAAAAATTAAGTACATGATATCTCATTCAATCAAATCAAATTATAAGATAACTTTTTTCTATAAAAATATCATAATTTTAGGCTTAACACTCTTTTGTTTTTATAAGTTTTAAAATTAATTGGACTTTGTGTTTACCAATGGTCAAACTGTGGGTAATCATCTTGTCAGGAAGTGAACAAGTTAGAGCAGTTGGAAATTTTCATGGACCTCCTCAATGAAGATATAATCCGTACTTCAACACTTACCAACTTGGGTGGAGTGATCACCCAATTTAAGTTGAAACGAGACACAATTCAATCTATTGTCACTAACACTCGGGACATTTTAACAGCAAACAAAGTCAAGTATCCAGGATCTAAATAACCAAGTCAACTCGCTGCGTCAATGACCAAACAAGGTAAATTGTCATCTAAAACAAAACGTAAGTGCATTTACCCTGAGGAGTGAAATAACATTGGAAGACCCTCCTAGACAGAATCATGGGCACCATAGTTACTGTGGCTTGAAAACAATAATAGAACGATAGGACAATGAACTGCAAACCGAACCAAAGCCTAAAAAACAAGAACTGATTGTTAATATTGCTTTTATTTCCTAAAATATCCTATTTATCCTCAATAACTAAAAAAAAGAAGTTAAAGACTGAGGGTGAAAAAGTAAAACAAATATATATTCCTTAATAGCATAAAAATCAATAGCCGAATCAGCCTTTATGCGCGTTCTACCGTCTTTCTTTCTCTTTTTTAACAATAATAACTTTTGCAACACCAATGAAAGAAGAAAAATACATGCATAAATCAAGAACCAAATAAATTATAGTCTTTAATCTTTTACTAAATCGCATATTCAAATATTAATACAACCTATATTTATAACATAAACTTAAAGGGTTTCTATCAATATTTTCAACACGCAAAATTGATGGAATTTTTAACGAATATAAAGAACCAAAATAATTATTAATCAATACACCAAATCAATATTTTAAATCTTTAAAATTTTAAAACAAATCAAAACCCTCAAAATTTTGACATAAATCCAAAAGATTTGACATGTATGATAAAAGAACACTAAATCCAAATATCAAATCCATAAAATTTGATAAATGAATAAATCCAAATATAATAGAGAATCAATTCGTTCTCAGTAATTCAACATGACAAGGCTCTGATACCACTTGTTAGAACTGTAAATAATATCTAATATAAAATTAGAACTGTAAATCAGGATTTATCATGTCAAATCATCAAGAATAAATCAAGAACAAAACTAGGTGCGGAAATGTACTTGAATTCATCGATTTCTTGAAATTTATGGATTTTGAGGTTTTAATCTTCCAAATTAGCACACAAGTAATCTAGAGAAGATGACTCTCTCTTTTCTAAAGATGGGATATTAGAAAAGTTATCTTGTGTGTAATTTGGGGACCAAAACTAGATGCGGAAGCGTATCTGAATTCATCGATTTCTTGAAATTTATGGATCTTGGGGTTTTGATCTTCCAAATTAACACTAAAGTAATCTAGAAAAGGTAGCTCTCTCTTTTTTAAAGATGAGATATTAGAAAAGTTACCTTGTGTGTAATTTAGGGAACATAACCTTAATATATATAACTTTGGCACATTAACCCTAATTTCTAATCGGCCCATCATCAATTCGAAATTAGTTACTAGAGTATCTACACATATTTGACTCATACTTTATTTAATAATTAAATCCCAATAAACCATAATCAAATTATATCACTTTTAATTTGGGCTAAACTATTATGATAGTAAATAATAACATGTAATTACCCATGTCAATATTTTCCAACAGGTCCTTTAAAGAAACAAGTGTTATTATCTAGTTGGTAGATAGATACATAGTTTATCTAAAAGTGTTTTGAAATGTTTTGGTTAAAGTTAGAAAATTGATCTTGGGATAAATCTCAAAACTATACATAAACTTTAGTCTAATATGCACCTTTGTACATGAAGTTTTGATTTAATTCAATTCTCATAAATTATTAACACAATTATTGATATAACATCATTTTATATTTAAATATTACATACAAAAATAAATATATTTATCCAAAGTAAAAATAAAATGATATATTTATTTCTTTAAATATATATGAATTGAATTAAAATTGAAGATTCATGTATATATTTGAATCACAATCAAAATTTCATGTGTATAATTTCACCAAATTGAAGTCCATGTATAATTTTGAGACTTACCCCATTAATCTTTCTCGCATGTTTTTATGTGATACATATGAAAAATGATAATTCCTTCCTTTCTTAGCACTGTAAGAACCAAAATTTTGATTTGTGCAGTGGCACAATCACTGTGGAGTTTGTTGTTGAATAGTCAATTTTAAATGTTTATGATGCGATGAAACATCTGAGTTAGGTGTCAAACGTTTGTAGTGTAGACATAATTGGTTCTTTGACTCATGAAATTTTTTATGATGATGATGATGAGTCAAACAATGCTTTGCAAGAGTGTTGACAAGCAAAACTTGAACCAACTAGAAAATTTGATTCCAGTACATGAAACACTTCAAGATTAGTGTGCGGAATGAAGCACTGAAGCCTCTTAAAAATGGTAACAAAATTGATCATACCAATACCGAGCTTATGCCATCTGTTTTGCAGGCACCTATCTTGGAACTGAAACATATAAATATGAATAATGATTTACAAAGGGGACGTTGCTCTGATTGCCTGAAAAATCATTAAGTTGTAACTGAGTAAACAATTTATGCAATTCTAAAGTTCAGACAATTCTCAGTGCAAGGCACGACAAAGAAACAACAGACAAACTCAAATGTGAAGTTGTTTATAATGAACCAACCATACATGTATATGCTCAAGTTCAACTTGCTTTTTGCAAAATCTATGCTGCTCCGACTCTTCATTTTTCTATAAGCTTTCATGTCCAGAATAATTTGGACGTGAATATGAAAACATGACACTCTAAAAACATGGAAAGAATTAGAAGCAATAGAAAATACCCGTATTGGACATTTGACAATCACACCCGAATCCAAGTAATATAGAAATCTATTACATGCTCCAACAATAGGTCCAATTCTTGCATTGCAAATATGTTCAAGATTAGGTTGGAGTCTGCTTTTATCAATCAAAGCATCTAATCCTCAGAATCATCCCCTTTCAAAGTCATGCTTAGCACTCTGCAAGATTTCTCTTGACTGAACTCAGGATCTGAGGTACCCAACAAAGAACACTCCTCAATCTGATATTCTTGATCATCAACTAAGGACTTAATAAATGAGCATGGTCGTTCCTCAACTTCAATATTAGGCACATTCTCTTGGCCTGATCCAAAAGGCAATTCAAATGGTGATGGACCGGAAGGCTGTGTTCTCATCTGTACAGACCGCAAGAGTGCTGCCCTCCTTAAGTCAGCCGAGTGGCAAATATCACTTGGTGAAGATGGGAACCGACCCTCTGTATCTGAGCCTCTTTGCCGAGGCTGTGAACTAGAAACAGTACTAACATTCCCATGCAAAGGGTATGAACTAGTTGAAGAAGTTGAGCAGAAACCATTTAGTGGTCTTTGATACCTATATGGGGAAACAGGACTTGTAGGCATGCTATCAGAATGGGATAAGCATGTGTTCATAGGTGCCTCACCAAATCTTGAATCATCCGAATCTTCTGACATTGGTGAATATTGCCATGACATTTCATCCCTTGAAATATAAAGACGGATGAGTTTTCGAAGATGCAAAAACTTTATCTAATTTATTTGAAAATGTAGAGAAAAAAAACACACACTAAACTGCGATAAGTTATATGTAGATAAACAAAATAGAGTAAACTGATGTTGACAATTAGCATTCCCAACTTGCAAATCTCATGCTGCTCCTACAATCGCTGTTGGATAATTCGTTTCACTCAACATACTGTTGGGCCAGTGAATAGAAGTAAAGACAATTTGAAACATAATCCCACTTATCCTCTTATAATGCAGTCATCCTTATCAAATAACAACTGAAAACAAGACGTTCAGTTGATGCAACCCAGTTGCCTAGTTCATGACAAGGAAAACACATTCAGCCCATTCAAGATAGATACAATATAGAACCCAGAGCTTATAACAATTCGTACATGCAGCCACCCTTAGAAGGTAATATTTAGCAGCAAGCTAGGGTTCGGATCCCAGCATTTGCAACCTTTTCCTTTTATCCTATGTTAAGACCTTCTTTATACCAAAAGAAAAGGGGAGAGAAAGAGAGACTGACATGACATCAACACCATAGCTAGGAAGGAAACACTTGATAAATAACCACAAAGAGAAAGGTAATATTGTACATAGTATTTCTAGCACCCGAGAACAGCTATGGCAATATAAAGCAATTATAAACGATTTACTTCATTGTTACACAATCAGCAACCAATAAAAGCAATTGGAATAAGAAGCAATCATACTCGATTAAATTGATCAAGATGTCCAACAGTAGCCAAGAACAGCTATATTCAAGTCCTTTCACTATGCCAGTATTAATCAGTCTCTATAAGAAGCCAATGTGGTTTCCATTTATTATATAGCTTAACTCCAAAGGTGAAATCATGACATGAAAAAACCCATCAAAAAGCTTAAAGTAGCAAAAATACTTAGTTGATTAAGCTTTAAGGCAACAACTAACCTGGTATAGAACATGCCTTCAGACCTAGCCGGAGATTCCATTAGATTTTCAGGAAGTGAGTCGCCAACAGTTAACCCATTTAGACTAGACGCCATTATCTGCGACCAAATATTTTAATTTTTCAATAATTGAAGCCCTTTAATGCAAATATCTAAATTCTAAAATACTAACAGTATAGTGACCCGTGATAACAACAACCCAGATAAATTAACCTTGAAAAATAATATGCAATTTAAACTTTCAACACTTGGGAAATCTAATATACAATTAAACAAAGTTGAAAATTGAATAATTTAACATTTAAAAGAAAAGAAGAAACCTCGCTGAGAAAACGCTTGTGAGAGCGGAGATTGTCAAGGTAAACCTCATCTTCAGGATCTCTGCTTCGTTTCCCAGTTGGGGAATGCGTGGATGTTAATGTTGATGTTGATGATGTTGCTGAGCTGGATTCGGGACCCATTGTTCGTTTAGCTCTGGATTTTCGATTTCCTTCGTACTAATATTGAAGAAAAATTATAAGATAACGAAGTATTTTTGATTACATTGAAGGAGAATTTTGGCTCGAGATGGAGATCGAAGGAGATATGGTAACCTGTTCGCGGGTGTAGATACAGATTATGTCATGTGCTTCCGTTCTTTGACACGCGTTGATGATGGAGAATTTCTATTTTTTTCTTTAATTAATGATGAAGAATTTCGATAAAGATATTTAAAATTAAATTAGTGGTCGAATCAATTAGATTACCGATTTTCGATCTAATCAATTCGACCAGATTTAATCGACATTTTTAGTTTAATTTAATCAATATGTATCGATTCATAGGACAATCGATTCAACCTCTCTCCCTAAATCAGTACTCAAATCAATGATTTATAAATTTGATTATATTTATAAATGATTTATCTAACGTATTTAAGTAGACTAATTTATTTTTAAAGTTTTAAAAATATTTTAATTTTATTTAATGTTTAGTAATTTTATTGTAATTCTTCTACTATCATTATATATTTTTCTTTTCTTATACAATATTAGGGGCAAGAGATAGGAATAATACGGTTTAAACTCATATTAAATAAGTGTTTGACAAGAACTTTAATCATTACTATACTTAAGTGAATGTATTCATTTCATTGATACATTTAAGCAAAATCAAAGTTCATATGCACATAGAAATTACAATCAAAGTTTTATACGTAATTGAACCAAGTTAAAATTCATATATCAAATTGCATGTTAAATAAAAATTCATGTATAAATTTGATAATTATCCATATTATTTAATATCTATATAGAAATATATTTAATTAATATAAATTACATAATACATAAAATAGAATAAACTTAAGAACAAATTGAGCCAAGTTGAACTCAGACTTTGAATACTTAAATTTAAGTCCGACTCATATTTTAGATTCTTATATTATACTCTTCTTTAGGTCTAATATTGAATAACATTCTGACTTTACAAATAAATAAATAAATAAAGAAAAAGAAAAAATGGTTAGGTGGATGTGGGCAACCTCTTGCCCACCATCTAAATAAAGAGGTAATTAAGGTGATGAATAAATACTTACTAATATTTTTATTTTTATTAAGTGCTACTTTTCAATTATATCATAATTGAGAAAAAAATAGTTTTATATAATATATTATTTGAAAGTAATTTATTTTTCCAAATAAAATGTAAAAAGTTATTTCCACATAATGAGATTATAAATATTAATAACTGAATTTTACCCTCTCAACATATCTAATAAAAAATTACAGGGATTAATTTTTTATCGAAAATAACAAAAAAACCTCAAAAAGAAATAAGGTAAAATACACGGTTAATTACTAAATTATAAGTAAATTTTGTTTTAATTATTTGACTAAAAATGTTATAATTTAGTCATTAAACTATTTGAAAGTTTTCATTTAAGTCACTAAATTATTCAAAAAAATTATTTAAGTCACTAGGTTGTTAAGTTTTTTTTAAGTATCGTCAATGTGCTCTAAGCAATAATTTGACAATTTGTACGATGGATCAATACCATTGACGAATAGAAGAACATATTTTAGATTCAAGCTAATATGATGGTCAATATTAAAAGATCAAAGAAAAAACTATTTAAATTTTGATTCGCATATTTTTTTACATCCATAGTTGTTTCATGAAAAAAAAATTTGAACTATAGAAAAAAAAGGGGGGAAATGGAACTTTCGATTGGTGCAGATAGTGCGAATAGAGAAAGTCATATAATATCGATTTTAACATTCTAATTACTTAAAAGAAAATTTTGAATAGCTCAATACCCAAATTGTAAATGTTTTAATTAAACTATAAAAAATACTTATTCATAATTTAGTGAATAATGATATGATCGTATTTTACCTTCATTCTTCACACTCATGGCATCATGCCATATGCTTAAAATATTTTTAGTTATTATAAACTAATCATCAAATATTAATTTTAATGTTTATGCTTGCATTTAATATTTAATTTTATAGTTTCTTTAAATAATTTAATTTTCTATTTTAATTTTGCATAATTTAGTCTTCTAGTTTTACAATGATATTATTTAGTCCAAATGATTATCATCTTTAATTATTTCAATTACAATACTAATGTGTTTCTTTTTAAAACACACTTTTAATATAAAAAATTTATTTCAATATGATAAGTTGAATGGATATTTTTAAAAACAAATCAACCTCTGTATTTTAACAGAAGTTATTAAACGTGTTAACTAATTTAACTAATTAATAGTATTATAAAAATAAAAAAATAATTTATATCAAATTAAAGTATAAATATTAAATTATAAATTTAAACAGAATAGAGGGTCATAATCCGCATAAAACCTAAAACATTCTAATACATAACACAATCATTTGACATTTGTTTCACTAAAAAGTTTGAATGTTTTAGAAAATTTGTTTTAATTAGTAAAAATTAAATTCAGTCATTAAAATATTTCATAAATAAATATATTAAAATTTATATCGACAAATACTATAAATTAAAACAAGGTTTTGAATAAAAAATTCTATATATAACAACATGAATATCATAAATACATCGAAATAAATTATATAAACTTATATATCAAATCAATATTGTACAAGCCCAAATAAGCCCGGGCCCATACAAAATAAAAACACAGCAGGCCCAATTACTCGTCTACAGACTAAACCCAAAAATTTAGCCAATTACATTAACCCTAGCCCAGTCCAGAAACCCTAGCCCTTTACGCTTGGTGGTGCATGACAATCTGGCGCCAGAAGCTGCTCCATGGCGCAAGCGCTTGTCGATCCCGCACATCACGCCCCTCGCCAACGCGAATCTCGCAGCACGACCCGCACCTTCCCCACGCTTGTACCTGCAACAGCAAATAGCAAACAAAGAAGAGAAAGCAGAAGAGAAAAGGCAAAATCGGGCAACAAAATAGGAACAAACAACAGAATAGATTTTTGATTTTTTTTCTTTTTTTTCTTTTCTATTTCGGCTATAAAAAGTCGATTTCAAGCAACGTATTGGGGGAAATCTGTAAAAAGGAATTTTCAGTGTAAAAGACAGGCGAAAATAAAGAGAAAGACTGAGATTCCAGAGATTTTTTTTTCTTTTCGAAGGTGAATTGTTTTTTTATTTATTTTTGATTTTTCTTATTTATTTTTCATTTAAAATAAAAAAGGGAGAAGAGCCTTACCTGGTCGCCGGAGTCCTCGATCCGGCGTCTTCTCCATCGAAATCGTCTCGATCGGAGGCTAGGACTATGTTCAAAGAAGCGGCATGGGGGTTCTTGAAACTGGCGGCGCCCAAGGGTTTGAGAGAAACCCTAAAAGAGTGGGTTTTCTTTTTGCTTCAGAGAAAAGAGAAGTGAAAATTGGTTTTTTTATTATTTTTAAAAAAGGACAAAACGGCGCCGTTTAGGGGATTAGGTTCCGCGCGTCGACCCGACCCGCAGGCAGGGTCCGCGCGTCCTGACCTTAGATGGTCTATTTGCGCATTTGACCCCTCCCTTTTGCAACGCGCTTCAATTAAACCAGTCTTGTTTTTCCAAATTGGGCCGCATATTCAATGTCCGTTTCAATTTAGTCTCTTGCTGCGCAGCGTTTTGGAAGGAGGGGATAATTTCCCTTTTGGTCCTCCACTATTGCGCGAGCATTCAATGTGGTTTTTTTTTCAAATTCTCCCATTTTTTTCCTTTTTAGTTCAGTTTAACCCTTTTTTTAACTGTTTATTATTATTATTATTATTATTATTATTATTATTATTATTTTATAACATACATGCATTGTTTTATATAATACATATACATACGCACGTTTTTAGTATACTTGCATGGTTTTTAATATAATATATATATATATATATACATATATTTATAGTATTCACATAATGTTTTCTTATATAATATATATATATATATATATATATGCATGTTTTAGGTTACACGTCTACCTATACTTTATACATATATTTTTTCTTTTTTCATTTTTTAAAACTTCTATATATACATATCTTTGTTATATTTTAATTTCAAACTTTTTTTACTTTTGTAAATATATACACATATACATATTTTTGTATTTTATCCTTTTCACGATTTTCAAATACATATACATGCATTTTTTAGTTTTTGATTGATATATTCCATTCTATCTTTTATATGTATCCTTGTACATGTGTGTCAAATATATGCATGCACGTATTTGTGAATTTCTTGTATATTATACTTGTATATATTTGTAAATGTTTATTCATATATGCTTGAAATTAGAATATTGATCTCATGTTATGCATTACCCCTTTTTAGCATATCCTTTTTTAAAAAAATGTGTATTTTGGTTTTGTCAAAGTATTAAAATCATGATATTTCATAAATTTTTGAGATATTTGGCATTCATGATTCTTGAGAAAGATCGTGTCCTAACTTACTGGATTGCGGTAATTTTTCGATGAATTTAGAACGCCAAGTATTTGTTTTGCAATAAATTCGCAAATTTTAAATAAAAGCTTATTCTCGGGAATTCAAAAATGTTGGGTCCTAACTTACTGGTCATGACATTTTCTTCTCGAAATAAGAATTTTCAAAAGCAAAAGGCAATATTCGGGTATTTTGAGGATTTAAAAACATTGTGCCCTAACTCACTGGGTGTGGTGTTTTATTTCTTTGAAATAAGAATGTCTTATCATTTTAATTCATTCATGAAATAAAAAGTTTCCTTTTAAAATCTTTTCAAGTTTTCGACACCAAGGCATAAATAAAATCAATTTGGTACCAATTTTGGGCGTTACGAGGGTGCTAATCCTTCCTCGTATCATGAATCGACTCCGAACTGTTTTCTCAAATTTCGCAGACCAAAATTGTTTTTAAGGTGTGCCGATCACACCTTAATAAAGGATCGGTGGCGACTCCAGTTTTTATTTTTAAGTCGAAACTAAAATTTTTGTTTTCAAAAAACGGTTTCGACAGCTTGGCGACTCCACTGGGGACGTTAGAGAGTCAAGCCATGACTTGGTTATATTTTGTCTTTGTGTCGAAAATTAAAAGTTTTTTAAATCATGATTTCCTTTCTCATTTATTGGTTTTCATCGTGGTTCATTTCCATGGTTGAACCAAGTCGGTTGATCAATATTTGTATTTTGCATTACATGGTCCATTTTACCCCTTTAAGTGGGAGCGAGAAGCTAGTCCTTCGTGAGGTTTTCACCTCCGTGCAGGGTAGTGGACCGCTTCCGGGATACATCCGTACCTATTTCTTCGTGAGATTTTCATCTCCGTGCAGCCATAGGGAAATGTATCCCCCTGAACTGAACTCGATCCATATGAGCCTATAATGGGTGAGGATCGAGGAATCTGCTGGTTCGGGTACCCTTACTCTAGAAACTAAGCCTCATATAGTGAGCTTTAGGAACTTGCCCTAGGTAGAACTATTCCAAAACCCTAGTGAATTCCGAAATAAGTGTTCTTGCTATTTCATGTTTGTATTGGATTATATCTTTATATGAGATACTGACTTGGGTTTATTTTGTTTTGATTGCATGACATCATGATTGCATTACATCTGTATCTTAGAAAAGAGATGTTGATTCGAGTTTGATTACTAGATTAGAAAGCTTGTTATAGAATACGGGTTTCTTGATAAGGTGGAAGATAATACGGTGGTCCGAAGAAAACATGGCACGAAAAGCCTAACAAGAGGAGTATACGACTTTGCTGCATGACCTGAGGATCCAAATTGTCAAAATTTATTCAAAAGTCATCAAATGTTCCGATCTCATAAAGAAGCTAATGAACGTGAATGAGCAAGGATTTACGACCTAGATCAAACAAAAATGAGATCAAATTCGTGAGATGTATCTTAATATCTGAAGGGTCGATGTCTTCACTTGGAGTATGAGGGTAAAGCCGTATATATATGTCCGCTTTATGTGAAGAGATTTGTTTTCTAGTAAAGTTTTCTAGTAAAAAAATTGAACATGAATCAACGTCTCTTTTCGCATTCATTTCATGCATTTGCATTTCATTACATCATATGCATTAAACACAGTTAAATGATCCTAATTAACTAAAATCATTGCTCAGCTAACCTGGAAGCCAGCCAACCAACCAAACATCGTTACGACAATCGAGCAAAGATTAAGGACATGGATCAGAGATTGGAAAAACTCGAGCAAAGGTCGAAGGAGATGCGGGACCAACTTATTTCTACAGTGCGAGGCGGTTAGACAAAATGAAACAAGAGATGTCTGAGAAGATGCGAGAATCCCAAGAAGATATAGTGGCAAAGTTAGCCCAACTGATAACTAAGGGAAGTGATAAAGGAAAGGGCTTCATGGCAAATGTCGATGAGGGAAATTATGATGAACCTCTCTATCCTCCAGGTTTCACCCCTCCACATATGCGAGCTCAAGCTGAATACCCGCGCAAATCTACTGTCACTATCATGCCTCAGCAGTCCCAGGCCAGTGCTTCGAACTTTCGAGCTAGATTGGGCTCTAACCCCGAAAACTACCCTGTTAACTCTGCCATTTCTGACTTCGATGAAGTGGCTGAAAAGGAAAGAATAAAGGAGGAGTTACCAAAGCAGCTAGAAGAAAGGTGCAAGTGGCTTGAGGAGAAGTTCAAGGCGATGGAGGTCACTAAAAATTATCAGGGAATCGACTCCAAAGAGTTGAGTTTGGTCCCAGATTTAGTACTTTCTTACAAGTTTAAGATGCCAGAATTTGAGAAGTACAATGGGACAAGTTGCCCGGAAGCTCATATCACCATGTTCTGCAGGCGAATGGCCGGATATGTTAACAATGGCCAGTTACTGATACATTGTTTCCAAGATAGCCTAGCAGGGGCAGCATCTAAGTGGTACAATCTGCTGAGCCGTACCACGATTGGTTCATGGAGGGACTTGGCACAAGCATTCATGAAACAGTATAGTCATGTAACAAACATGGCTCCTGATAGAATTACCCTTCAAAACATGGAGAAGAAGCCGAGCGAAAGCTTTAGGCAGTACGCACAAAGGTGGAGGGAAGTCGCAGTCCAAGTTCAACCACCAGTCTTAGAGAAAGAAATGACGATGCTTTTTATAAATATATTGAAAGCCCTGTTCATCACACATATGTTAGAAAGTGCCACAAAAAGCTTTTATGACATAGTCATGAATGGTGAAATGATTGAAAGCGCCATAAGGAGCGGGAAAATTGATGCAGAGGAGAGTAACAAGGGGTTAGTCCCAAGGAGAAGAGAAAATGAGGTGAACAACACGGGTTACTCTAAATCAGTTACTGTGAGTAAGCCAAGAGAGGTGGCTACTAACCAACAAGGTTCATTAAGACAAGAATCTAAAGTGAAACCAGGTACTGAGAAGCTCCAGTTCACACCAATTCCGATGTCATATAAAGATATGTATCAAAGCTTGTTTGATGCGCATATTGTTGCTCCTCATTACTTAAAACCTCCACAACCTCCGTATCCTAAGTGGTATAATGCAAAAGCGCAATGTGACTACCACGCGTGAATTACGGGGCACTCAATAGAGAATTGCATTACCTTCAAAAAGCTAGTTGAAAAATTCATCAACATGGGTATTGTCAAGTTGGGTGACTCATCAAATGCAGAAAATCCGTTACCCAATCATGATTGATGATGAAGGGAATGCAATAAATGAAGAAGTGGAGACACAATTAAAAGGATCCTTGTTAGATATTCGCTTTAGAGGTGTTGTAAATAATGGGACTGTAGAGGAAACCCCTGAAGTATTTAGAGTCTGTTAGAGTAATGTTCAGAACACACTTGTTGCTTTTAGCCTAGAAGAAATAAGAACTTCTTTGTGAAATAGGCTCATGTCTGAACATTGTTATTTTAATAAAATACATCATTGCAATCATCTGTGAGCAAATGTTCTTTCATTCTTTACGATTTTTTTCATTCTTTTGGATTTTTTCTGCCAAACCATTCATTCATTTATTCATATTATTCTTTGTATATCCTTTAGCACCTACAATAGGTCCTTGGATATCAATGACATGAGTGACGCTGTTACAGACTCAGAATCTCCTTTTGAGTGAGATATGTGTTTAGAGGGATCTTATAACTTTGAAGATGACATGGATTGTAGCTTATCTCCAGACTTGTTGAGGATGGTAGAATAAGAGGATAGACAGATCCTACCTCACAAAGAATCATTAAAAGTTGTGAGCTTGGTGAATATTGGAATTGATATGACCTCAAAGACAAATCAAGACATTGTTGAGTCACTTCAAGAATTCAAAGATGTCTACGCATGGTCATACCAGGATATGCCCAGGTTAAGCACTGTCATTGCAATCTGAACAACAGCACGATATTAGAAATTTACAGTATGTTCAAGATTAATGTCATGAATGATACAGTGAAAATTCTACCGGAGCAGTGCCTCTCTCTTTAGTTCATCACGATTTTTTCTATTGAAGTTGAAATTCTTTCTCTCCGGGTATTGGCTGAGTAAGTTGGATGAAGCAGAATAGATCTGATCGCAATGTGATCAATTGAACTTGATAGAATGAAGAAGATTAAAAGCTATTCATCACGGTCAGATGTACCAGAAATGAATGATGCAAGCCTATAACAAAAGGTTCATCCTAGAGAATTCCACGAGGGTGACCAAATGTTGAAGATCCTCCATCTACAAAAAATATTATGGAGGGAAACGGATGCCAAATTGGGAGGAACCTTATGATTATAGAGAAGGTTTTTTTCTAAAAGAGCTTTGATTTTGAGCGAGATGGATGATAAACCTGGAAAGTCCTGTAAACTCAGATTCAGTCAGGAAATTCTCTGCTTAAATATAGAGAGGACCAAGGTAAAAACCCGCAAAGGGAAGTTTGAGTCCAAAAAAAAGAAGAAAAAGAAGTGATGTGAAAAAATGAAAAGATGAAAATGAAAAATGAAAAAGTAAAAATGGAGAGGCTAAGGTGAAAACCCACAAAGAGCGCCTTAGACCAAAGGGGATTTGAGTTGAAAACCCAAAAAGGGCGGCTCAAATGTTGATCAAAATGGCGTTTGAAATTCTCGAGGCAGCTCAAATCTTGATCGAATGGGGCATGCAAGTGGTCTTGCTATACCGAATGAGCAGGAAAGGGTAGGCGACATCTTGGGGCATCGACAAAGTACTCCTAAACACATGTTAAACTCAGAATGGTCTTCAGAAAGTCTGTACAGCAAAGTTCAAGCTACGATATCTGGGGCACCTAATCTGTATACCATTTTTGTTATTCTTGGAACACTTTATTCATTTCCAAGATACGCATTCCTGAATCAATGTCTTTGCTATCCATCTTTATTATTTTTGATAATTTATGTCATTTCGAGCTATGCTCAGAACCAATTCAATTTTATCCATCATTTTGTTCTCTTTGCAAGTGTGTTGCATTAGAATAATAATTAATGGACCAATAAAACTTTCACAATGGAAGTTTTGAATATTACTCTAGAAGTTTCTAAATAATATAGGAACCTAAAACAGGACTATTGTTTAGAACGCACCAAGGAAGAGTCTAAATTAAGACTATCCCTTTAAATTTTATTGTCGAAAACAAAATGACAAGATTTCGTATTGGTGACAAAGCGTCAATGAGCAAACAAACAATGATCACCTTACAACAAGAAGAGGTTTCCTCGAAGGAAAAAACATTCATTTGTGCATAGGCATTTGGTATGACATCCTGAGAATGGTATAGAGGGCCAAAGTGCTTCACATTACGATAAGAGAAGATCGAGAAGTCATGTTTTTCAACCCTTGGGTTATAGTGAAACAAATTTTGCATCCCAGTGGATCAAACTTGAAGGTTTACAGTGGGGGAAATCTGGTCAAGTGTTTCTTTAGAGACGCCAGCCGAGCAAGCAGACGCTATAGCACATTAGCGATGAAACTTTAAATAAACTTTGAGTAATGATAACCTAAGTGACAATGAGGAATCATTCTCGAAAAAGGACATTCTGCATTCATTCAAATGTCATTCATACATGTCTAGTTAGGAGCATTTGATTCATTTTGATCATGCCATCCTAATCATTAGGCATAATTAGGTTCATTATACATGTCATGTTCTCCAGAGAACAGATCAATGAAAATAGCAGATCTTGCCTTCCTGCATTGACAGCGAAGCAGATCAAAGATACCAGCCTTATCTCCCTCGATTGCAGTGGCGCAGGTAGATAGTGGATTTTACCTTCCTGAGGTTACAGTGGAGTACATTGAAGCCAGTAATTCTACTTCCCTGGGCAACAGTGGAATAGATGGAAGATTACAGATCTTATCTCCCTAAGTAGTAGTGGAGCAGATCAAAAATGGTGGATTTTACCTCCCTGAGGTTACAGTAGAGTACATTGAAGCCATTAATTCTATCTCCCTGGGCAACAGTGGAATAGATTGAAGATTACAGATCTTATCTCCCTAGACAGTAGTGGAGTAGATCGAATGTGACAGATTTTACCTCCCTGAGGTTACAGTGGAGTACATTGAAGCCAGTAATTCTATCTCCCTAGGCAGCAGTGGAATATATTGAAGACTACAGATCTTATCTCCCTAAGTAGTAGTGGAACAGATCAAGGATGGCGGATTTTACCTCCCTAAGGTTACAGTGGAGTACATTGAAGCCAGTAATTCTATCTCCCTAGGCAGCAGTGGAATAGATTGAAGATTATAGATCTTATCTCCCTGGACAGTAGTGGAGTAGATCGAATGTGGCAGATTTTACCTCCCTGAGGTTACAGTGGAGTATATTGAAGCCAGTAATTCTATCTCCCTGGGCAGCAGTGGAATAGATTGAAGACTACAGATCTTATCTCCCTAAGCAGCAGTGGAGCAGATCAAAGATGGCGGATTTTACCTCCCTGAGGTTACAGTGGAGTACATTAAAGCCAGTAATTCTATCTTCTTGGGCAACAGTGGAATAGATCGAAGAAAGCAGATCTTGTCATAAATAAAATCAATTTGGTACCAATTTTGGGCGTTACGAGGGTGCTAATCCTTCCTCGTGCGTAACTGACTCCCGAACCTGTTTTCTCAAATTTCGCAGACCAAAATTATTTTTAAGGTGCACCGATCACACCTTAATAAAGGATCGGTGGCGACTCCAGTTTTTATTTTTAAGTCGAAACTAAAATTTTTGTTTTCAAAAAACGGTTTCGACAAATATAGAATCACATAAAATGTTAAATCTTCCAAATCAGACATAAAGTTTGACCTGAGGCAAGAAAAGAAAGGTGAAAGTAAGAGAGTTGACTATTGAAATATCTTCCATTCAAGTTGAAATAAATGGAAGACACTAACAGAAAACCACCCTTACATGTAAAAAGCCAGAAATTATTATTATTTTATATAAGGTCTAAATTTATTTATATTTTTTCTGCAATTCTTAAATAGGGGTAAATGATGTGTTTTAACGCGTTTAAATTTATGTGTTTCTGTATTAATAATAATGTTAATGCCAGTTGAGTTAAAACTCAATCGATTAAATTTATTTTTATTTAAATTATAGATTATAATTAATTTCAATCCTCTTTCATATCTTTTTTTTTTAAATTTAAACCTTCGCAAAAAAAAAACTTTACTATTTTATTGCTTAAGAATTTAATATATTTGTAACAGCCTAATTTTGCTCTATCCAAACAATAGACAAATAAAAAAAAACTCTAAAGCCCAAATACACCAACCCAATAACCCACAACCTAAACAAAAAAAGACAACCCTAATTCCTCTAAGCCTCCCGCTGCCACCACTCCTTTGCCTTTGCCACGTCAACAGGCGCGTTGCCTGAGATCTGCCCTCATTTCATCGAAACGGCAAGGCATGGCTCCCCAATGCCGTTGTCCTTGCCACAAACACCTGCAAAAAAAAACCAAAAGCAGAGAAGCAAAGAGCAGTAGGACAAAAAAACAAAAACAAAAAAGAATAATATAATGTAATATATTTTGGCTATAAAAGTCGAAAAACTTTTGTAACAAAGGAGGGAGAATGAAATAGAAAAAAAAAGAACAGAAGTTTGAAAAAAAGGTAGTTCTTTTATTTTTCTTAATTTTCGAAGCAAACAAAAAAAACAAAAAAAAAAACAAAAGATTTAATTTTTTTCCTGTTAAAGTGCTGTCGTGGAACCCCCTTTCCCCGACTTGAGAAGCCTCGAAACCCCAAGGGTTCCATCAAGGGCCTTGTTAGAAAAGGGAGAAACCGAAAGGTTTCTTGGTCTATAGCCGAACTTTGGCTGAGTTTTTGGGGATTTTAACCCCGGATCTGTATTCCACGTGAAAAGGGGCAAAAAGGGACTTTTTTGGGAATTTCTGACCACTGGAAGCGACTGTCGTCGGCGCTGATGACTGGTGGTCACGACGGCATGCGGCGACCCATTGGCCGGAGGCGGAAAGGAGAGTTGAGAGAAAAAAAGAAAAGAAAGGGTAAATTTTTTTTAAAACAGAGAAGAGAAATGATTTTCTTTTAGGTTTTTAACTTAAATAGGGATACTATATGACGTCGTTTTGGGGTGTAGTTTAAAATGCCCAAAACGACATTTTGACACAACTCAATGACCCGATCCGGATCCATCCAAGATCCGCTTGTTTTCAAGGAGAGGGTCTAATTTCCACTTTGGTCCTTCCGCTTTTTTGCACTTTTCTAATTTTACTATTTCTTTTTTATTTATTTTAATTTCACCCCTTTAATTTTAATTTATTTAAATGTCAGTCCTTTGACCCACTGTTGGCCTAAGGGAATGACATGGGTTTGAGATAAATTCCTTTTGAGTCCCTTTACTTTTCTATTTTATTTTAATTTAAGCCTTTATGTTATGTTTTTTTATAATTTATACTTCAAATTTTATTGCATTTTCAATTTAGTCCCTTGCTCATTTAATTAAACCCTATACTTACTATTTTTAATTTTCACCCATTAAGTTACATAATTTAAATTTTTGCCCTCGAATTTTCGATTATTTATTTTGGTCCTTTATTTTAATTATTGATACTATTAATACTATTAAGTGATTATCGTTACTAATTAATATTATTTTGTTAAAATTTGCCCAAATATCAATATTTTATGTAAGTATGTTATTATCATACATTTTGTATTATTTCATTATTATCATTATTATAATATAGTATTATTAATTGAATATTTTATTGTTATTATTATTTCTTATTATTGTATTCACTATAGTATTGTTATTTTATTTTATTATTTATGTTGTTATTTTGTTAATATCATAATTTTACCATCATCATACATTGTAAATGTTGCTACATACATTCATCCGTTTTTTCGGCGCAAGCATATAAAGAGAAAAAATAATTAAAATCAAGGCAATATTCGTTATTTTTGGGATTTGAGGAGTTGTGCTCCTAACTTACGGAGTATGGCGTCTTCTTAGAACCCAAATAACCAAACACTCTATTTAAAATTCAAGATACGTAGGACTTAGGTAATAATCAAATTACGAGTATCCTTATTTTCGAGGATTCGAGGTATTGTGCCCTAACTTATGGGACATGATTTTTTTCTTGATTAACTCGAAATAAGAAGGCCCTTTCCATAAAATTTAATTTAGTTAGCGATATTTTAATCAAATCATGCAAGAAGGGATCGTATTTTAAAATTTCTTTGAATTCTCAATTCTCAGCACTAAGACATCAAGTAATCAACTAGGTACCAATTTTGGGCAGTATGAGGGTGCTAATCCTTTTTCGTACGTAACCGACTCTCGAACTCATTTTTTGGATTTTGTAGACCGAAAATTATCATTTTAGTAAATCTAACATTTTATTAAAATGATCAAATTTCGAGGTGATCCAATCACACCTAAATAAAAAGGATTGGTGGTGACTCCATTTTCGTTTTTAAAATAAAAAAGTAGAGCTCCAAAAAGGTTTCGACAGCTTGGCGACTCCATTGGGGAGCGAAATAAGAGAGTCAAGCTGCAAGTTGATTAATTTTTTGTCTTTTTGTCGAAAATTGATAATTCAGTTTAAATTGACAATGCCTTTCCTTGTATTTCAGCCTTCATGTTGGTGGTAAATCATGTCTTTGTTATCTCGGGTTACATAGCGATCTAATACATCTGTTTTATTGGTTCGAGAGTTTTTATTTATGTTTTCACATATTGCATGGCATAATCGTTTCATTCTACCCTTCTTAAGTGAGAGTGAGAAGCTATTCCTTCGTGAGGGTCTTCACCTCCGCATAGGATAGTGGACCGCTTTCAGGATACATCCATACCTATGTCTTTGTGAGGTCTTCACCTCCACACAGACATGGGGAAATGTATTCCCCTAAAGTGAACTCTATCCGTATGAGCCTATAATATGTGAGGATCGAGGGATCTTTCGGTTCAGGTACCTTTACTCTAGAACCAAACCATATGTAACGAACCTTAAGAGCCTACCTTAGGGAGAACCATGTCCAACCTTTAGTGTTTACCTGAACATATTACAAAGAAGAAATGTTTTTAATTCTTATTCTTTGCTCTAATTTCTATTCCAGCTTTATATAAAGTCTATTGACTTGTTTCATTTTGTTTTGGTTGTGGTTGTATTGCATTTTCATCTTAGAAGAAATATGTTGATTTGTGTTCAATTGCTAAATAGAGAGCTCATAGAAAATGAGTTTTTTGATAAAGTGAAAGACAATGCGATTGTACGAATATGGTCAGAGATAGGGACCATGTTTTGAGCAAAGCTTTGGCCCAAGTACGAGAAGTGACTGACCATTTGCAAACCCTAGCCGTTCAAGCTGACATTCTGAGCCTGGAATATGAATTAGAGTCGGATCAGGGTCGAGAATTAGTTTGGTTTCTTGGGAAAGTTAAGGTTTTGAGTGTTAAGACGAGGTCGTATATGTATTCGTTTTATGTAAAGAAACTTGTTTTCTAGAAAAGTTGTTCTAATGTAATTGAACTAGAATCAACGTCTTTTTGCATGTATCTTTTCCATTCATTAACATTACATTTTATTGCATGCAATAAATTTCATGAAATCCAAAAGTGCGTCGAGTTCAAAACTCTAGTATAGAGCCTAATGGATAACAAAGAGTTGGAATTCTTTAAAGATATTGAGGGTTTGGAAGGGAAATATATATTTGTGCCTCTGAAAAGGGAACTAAAAAACCTATCAGGAATCTATCCCTACATCCTTGGAAGTGTTCTGAAAAACTGAATTGTGAAGGAGATCCCTGTAGTTTTTAGGACCATTTTAGAGTAATATTTAGAACATACCTATTGCTCTAAGCCTGGGAACAATAGTGATCCTTTTGTGAAAAAGGCACATGCCCATTACCTTTATTTCAATGAAAACAATGCATTTTTTATGTCTCATTTGGCAAACACTTCACTATCTCATTCATTCATACTCATACCACACGAATAATTATTCTTAAATTTATTTGTCCTTTGGATATTCTTTTATTCTTATAATAGGTCTTCGTATATCAATGATATGAGTAATGCTGCTACTGACTCAGAGTCTCCTTTTGAGCAAGATGTGTCCAGAAGAACCTCAGGACTCTGAAGATGATCAAAACTGCAACTTATCTCCTGATTTGTTAAGGATGGTAGAACAAGATGAGAAACAAATCCTACCTCACAAAGAGTCAGTGGAAATTGTGAGTTTAGAAGATGAACAAGAAAAGAAAGAGGTGAAAATCAGAACTTGCATCACTATAGAGACAAGGCAAGACCTCATTGAATTACTCCAAGAATTCAAAGATATCTTCACATGGTCGTATCAAGACATGCTTGGTTTAAACACTGATATCGTGGTACACAAGCTTCCCGTAAAGGAAGAATGCAAGCTAGTTCAGTAGAAACTTTAAAGGATGAGGCCAGATGTATTGTTGAAAATAAAAGAAGAGGTTAAGAAACAATTTGGCGTTGGTTTCCTACAAGTGATCAAATATTCAAAGTGGATAACCAATATAGTCCCCGCCCCTAAGAAAGAGGGGAAATTGTGAATGAGTATAGACTATAGGGATTTAAACAAGGCTAGCCCGAAAGACAATTTCCCATTGCCTCACATCGATACCCTAGTTGTAACACCCCTAACCCGTATCTGTCGCCGAATTAGGATTACTAGGCATTACCGAATATAGCACAGTTCAGAACAGACAATTATCACAAATCCAGTTTAGTAATTTAAAACTCATCAGAACACTTATCTTAATCACTTTTGAACTTAAATCTACTATATTACTTTCATTGGCATATTTTAAAAATTATTTAGATATATATATGTATATATCATTACACATCATATACCAAACATATAATAACTATTTATCATAAGCTAATTATCAAACATCTCATTTTATAATCTAAGCATGGTCACATATTAAAATAAATTATTAACCACACAAAAATGCAATTTTGGTTATCATACAATATGGCCGAATATATTAATGGTTATTAACAAACATGATACGCATTCATATCCAAACAAAATGAACCATAACTCAATTTAGGTATCACTCATTTATGCGGCATTTATTTCATTTAAACTAACATGATTTAAAACTAAACTTACTTCTTTCCTAATCACCAAAACCATGCGCATATGACCTTGATATCTTAAGTCATTTTAAGCACAAATAACAACTACAATTACTCATAGTTGACATGCCAATTTTTTTATATGCTTTAGTATGTGCCAAAATTTTATTCACACAATCAAGCTGAATTTTTATTATTCGGTCATTCTATATAACATTCAATACATAATAAATATTTAGATAAATATACTATAAACCAAATATTATGCTTATCTTTATAGTTCCAACGCCTTATTCATATATACAAATACACTTACATTATCAAAGAAACTAAACCTCAAACGTTAATAAACCACATCAACTTCATTTCATCTATATGCCATTATAAACCAATTACTAAACTAACCACATATACAATTTGAATCTTATACCAAACTTATTTATTTAGCTATCTTAATTCATCACATATCCGAATACACAAGCACATTATAACCAACTTATTCAAATCTCACTATTAAAATCACATATACCACATTTGGCCGAATATACACAATCACATATGCATACACATAGTTCACATTTATAACTTTAGCATTTATACAATCAATTCAACAACTAACTTACCTTATTTTCACAACTTGGTATAAGTACATACCTGAGCCTTTTAATTCGATTTCACATTTGGTATTCACTTAACATTGCCCGTTGAACCGTTCAGAATTAAAAAGGATATGCGGATAGTCGGAAGCTCGTACAATGCCAACGTCTCAGACGTGGTCTTACATGTAATCACATATCAATGCCACTGTCCCAAACAGGGTCTTATACGAAACAAATACGATGCCAATGTCCCAGACATGGTCTTACACGTAACACAAGTCGATGCCAATGTCCTAGACGTGGTCTTACACGATAACATATACCGAAAATCCTATGTCATGACATATGTATCCTATCTATTCCTAGGGTTCGTACGGGACTTTCGGATATTGAATCTCGATCGGATCGAACTCGAAATATAGCTCCTTTGCTCAATACATATTCGACCATATACAAAATATATTCACAAAAATTCCATTCATGTAACATTTATATATTATCAAATTTAACGATATTTATATGCTTATAGACTTACCTCAGATGTTGTCGAACGGTTAAATCGACTATTCATCCACTTTCGATTTCCCCCGATCTAATTCCGTTTTCTTCCGTTCTTGATCTAAATAAATTCAAATTTAACTAAATTAAACACACATTCATTCAATTTAATCCAACAACACATAAATGGGTAAATTACCATTTTGCCCTTATCATTTCACACTTTTTGCAATTTAGTCATTATTACATAAAACACAAAATACACAAAATTTGCATATCCTATGCTTAGGCCGAATATTCACAAGCTCCATACAAGTCCACATATTTCATTTTTTTCACATTTTAGTCCCTCAAAGTATTATTTTCACAATTTAGTCCAAATTACTCAAATTCATCAAAAATCCCAAGACAAAACATGTTAATCCTTCACATATCTTTAATATTTCATCATTAAACAACAAAAATCACAAGCTATCATCAATGGAAAAACACAAAATCATCATAAATTTTAAAAATTAAAACATGGGCTTTGAAGATAACTTAGAAACGATCTCAAAAACGTAAAAATTATCAAAAAATCGAAACCGAAACATACCTCAATTTGCTTGAACAAAGGCCGAATACCTAGCTTGTTCTTTTCTTTTTCAATTCTTTTACATTCCGCTAGGAGAAATAAAATAAAAAGATGATAATGACTTTCTTTAATTTATGTTTGTTTTATTATAACATTATAATATGTTATTATTATTTTAACTTTTTATTTTTAATATATAAAAACAGTATATTATCAATATGCCGTCCGCTACCTATTATTATTGGCTAAATTACAACATAAAGCCTCCAAATTATAAAAACAACAACAATTAGATACTTTCTTATTTAACCATCAAATTTTCATTTTACGCGATTAAGCCTTTTTCTTAAATTAAGCACACAAGCAATAAAATAAATTCACGAAACTTTCACACATGTAAATTTACACATAATTAACACAGAAAATAATATTAAAATATTTTTTAGACTCGAATTTGTGGTCCCGAAACTATTGTTCCGATTAGGGTCAAAATCGGGCTGTTACACTAGTGGACAACACAGCAGGTCATTCATTATTTTCCTTCATGGATAGTTTCTCTGGATACAGCTAGATAACGATGCATTAAAAGGAACTAAGAAAAGAAAGGGGAAAGTTTTTTTTTTTTTTTTTAACAGAGAAGAGAAATGATTTTTTTAGGTTTTAAACTTAAATAAGTGTACTATATGACGTCGTTTTGGGGTGCAGTTTAAAATGCCCAAATCGGCATCATTTTGAGACGACCCAATGGCTCGATCCAGATCCATCCAGGATGCGCGTGTTTTCAAGGGGATGGTCTAATTTTCACTTTGGTCCTTTCGCTTTTTTGCCCTTTTCTAATTTCGTCCTATTTATTTTTTATTTGCTTTAATTTCACCCCTTTAATTTTAATTTCTTTACATGTCAGTCCCTTGACCTACTGTTGGCCTAAGGGAATGACATGGGTTTGGGATAATTTCCTTTTGAGTCCTGTACTTTTTTATTTTAATTTAATTTGAGCCTTTATGTTATGTTTTTGTTTTATAATTTATACTTTAAATTTTATTAAATTTTCAATTTAGTCCCTTGGTCATTTAATTAAACCCCTGCACTTGTTTTTTTTTTAATTTTCACCCTTTAAGCTGCATAATTTACATTTTTGCCCTCAAATTTTTGATTATTTTATTTTGGTCCTTTTATTTTAATTATTGATACTATTAATACTATTAAGTGGTTATCATTGCTAATTAATATTATTTTTGTTAAAATTTGCTCAAATATCAATATTTTATGTATTATGTTATTATCATACATTTTGTATTATTTCATTATTATCATACAATATTATTAATTGAATATTTTATTGTTATTATTATTTCTTATTATTGTATTCATTATAGTATTGTCATTTTATTTCATTATTTATGTTGTTATTTTGTTAATATCATAATTTTACCATCATCATACATTGTAAATGTTGCTACATACATTCATCCGTTTTCTCGATGCAAGCGCATAAAGAGAAAAAAATAATTAAAACTGAGGCAATGTTTATTATTTTTGGGATTCGAGGAGTCGTGCTCCTAACTTTTGGAGTATGGCCTCTTCCTAGAACCGAAATAACCAAACACTCTATTTAAAATTCAAGACACGTAGGACTTAGGTAATAATCAAATGACGAGTAATATTATTTTCGAGGATTCGAGTAAAATCATTTTTATGGAAAGGGCCATCTTATTTCGAGATTAGTTTTTCGATTTTTTCGGTTATTTTTTCGTAAAATATATGAGCTTTTAATCATTTTCCAATTGAAATAAAATTTAATTGATGGTCATAATAACTCAGTTAATCATTTAAAAATAGTAAAAATAAGATAATTATATAATTAAAATAGTTAGTCTTTCAAAATAAATATTTAAATAGATATATTAAATAATGTGTCAACCGACTTCCAATTTGATTAAAAATAAAAAATATCATTCTATGTATAAATAAATTATATTATTGCGAGAGTTTTTTTATATTTAATAAAACCAATAAAAAATTTGTACGTGATGAAACTTGACGTCCATGCCACTAGAATCTATAAAAATTTGTTTTACCACTTGAATCAAAGTTTTATTTTAATCTTTTAATACGTTTCAATGTTGTTACATAAAATGTTTCATCCACATTATTTGTATATTTATATTAACTTTTGATCGAATTAGTGTCACGGGTCAATTGATCATCAATTCGATTAAGGAAATTACGAAAATACCATTACAAATATAAATAATTTATATTAGAATAGTGGTACTTTTTATCTTTCTATATTTTAATAAATTTAATAAAAAATTACATATGATGAATTTTGAATCCATATCATCTGTATCAATGAAATCTTACATTTGTATGTTATTTTAAAATGCACAACTAAATTACATTTGTATATTATTTTTAAGTACACATGAATTCTAAATATCACACACCACAAATATATTTATACTATTAATAAAACTTTTGATTGAGTGGTGCCACGGGTTAATAAAATATGAACTCGATTAGAACATTATGGAAATGTCATTTATCTATACTATTAATAGAATCCCTGATTGAGTTGGTGTCACAGGTTAACCAAGTATCAATTCGATTAAAAATTACAAAAAATTCCTTATGTAGTTAAAATAAGTCATATTATTCGAAAATATTTTAAGGATTAGATTTTTTTTTTATACATTTTTGAAGTAAAATTTCATTATGTTAATTTTAAGTAGATAGCTATGTTGGATAAATGTAGTTTGTATACACATACCCTGTAATAGAATTTTAATGAGAAAATTTCAATGTCAGCTGGTGAAATTCACTGTATATCCAAAACCAACCTTGTAATAGACTTTGTACTAAAGCAGTGCGGTACCCTAAAAAGGTTTCGGTTATTCATGCTTTCAAAGACCCATTTGTTTATTTAAAAGGCTGAAAAACCTGGAAAGCGACTTCCAGTAAAGGTCGTTTACGCTTCTTCTTCTTCATCTTCAAACAATCAAACACTTTGCCTGCAATACAATTCACCATCACCTTAGTCCACTGTTTCTTCAGAGAAAACTGAAATGAAGTTCGTTTTGATTACTGGAGGAGTCGTAAGTGGACTTGGCAAGGGCGTCACCGCCAGTAGCATAGGCGTTGTTCTTCAAGCCTGTGGCCTTCGTGTTACTTCCATTAAAATTGGTTTCTTTCCTCCTTACAATCCCTTTTTTTCCATAATTTTTTTCTCTTATTTTCGGCTTTTTATTTAATTTTTTGTATGGGTTCAGGCTTCTGGGCTTGTTTCTGGGTTTTGTTCTTCTCGACCAGCAGTTCACATTTTTAGTGCATTTGTTTGGGAAGCTTTATATATTCTGCACTCTTTTTCACTGTTTATTATTGCTATTGCTTGCTCTTTGGTTCCTTAACTTTTTCTTTCTGGGTTTATTTTATATTTTTAATTTGAGAGCCCTCCTGATTATGCTTACTTTAATCTGTTCGTTAACCTTCATCTTTGTATCTTGCAGATCCTTATCTCAACACGGATGCTGGAACCATGTCGCCTTTTGAACATGGGGAGGTTTTTGTTCTTGATGATGGTGGAGAGGTTTTACTATCCCCCTTCTTTTGTCTCTAGCATGAAGTATTTTGTACTTATAGTATTTGCCAAAAAAAGAGAAAAAAAGTGACCTCACTGCATTATAA
This sequence comes from Gossypium raimondii, assembly GCF_025698545.1. NCBI lineage: Eukaryota > Viridiplantae > Streptophyta > Magnoliopsida > Malvales > Malvaceae > Gossypium > Gossypium raimondii. The sequence goes on from NC_068572.1 coordinate 4,626,754, forward strand.
TATTGACTAATTTGGTTTATGTTAATGTTTTAAAAGGTCGATTTGGATTTGGGTAATTATGAGCGTTTCCTAGATGTCACCCTTACTAAAGACAACAACGTTACTACTGGAAAGATTTATCAGGTATTTCTGTTTATTCAGGGTAGATGCTAATATATTTGTTCAGTCTTCACTTGAGTTATATTTGTGGGTGAAAATTAATAATCTGTTGCATTTTCGTACCAGTCTGTCCTTGATAAGGAACGGAAAGGTGATTATCTCGGAAAGACCGTTCAGGTGACTTTTGTTATTACTGATCATCTATCTACTTTTGTATGCATGAAGAAAGTAACAAATAACAATAAGTTCATGTCCTTTTCACTTTTGTGTGGATCCCAGGTTGTTCCACACATCACAGATGCTATTAAGGATAGGATCGAGGCAGTTGCTCTCATTCCTGTGGATGGAAAAGAGGGTCCTGCTGATGTCTGTGTGATAGAGTTGGGAGGCACTGTTGGTATGAATTATGCTAAAAAAAGACGCTTGACGTGTCAAGAATTCCCCTTTTTTTTATTCTTTCTTTCTTGCTTTTCTTTTTGTGGGGTGAGAAATGCTTTATTCTTTTTTATTTGTATGGGGGTGTTTCTTCAGGTGACATTGAATCAATGCCATTCATTGAGGCTTTGCGACAGTTGTCCTTTTCAGTTGGTAAGTCTGCATTGTTTTCTGTTTATTTAGGAATGTAATAATACTCTGTCGCTTTGTTTGTTTATCAATCATTTTGTTCCAACTTGATTATTAGCCTTGTCATGTGGTGTCCAGTGCTTATTTAGATTGACACATATGTGGTGACCTTTCAGATCCACATGTAGTCACAGACCAGAAAGTTGTGCTATAGGAACCGGGATTCACAAGGAATGTGTCAGCCTTTTTTTTTGTTGGGCCGGGGGGGGTGTTAATATAATTTGATTATGTAGTGCTGCAATTTTGCTACTTCTGCATTATTCAAATGTACCAGGCTATGCTGGTCAATAGGTTAAATACTTTGGACATGCATTTGCGGTGGTGTATGTACGCACACATTCAAGTTGATAAATGAGAAGTTACAGTTATTCAGGTTTCTGAATGTCTGGTAGCCGTTCCCATTCTGTTAAACCTCAATCTAGAACATTTGATTCTGCATCTATGGAGTGGTTCAAAGAGATCAATCTATTTGTTATCTTTGGATATTAATCCTCACGTGTCATAATAATTTTCATTTTCTTCCTCAGGGAAAGATAACTTCTGCCTCATTCATGTCAGCCTAATACCTGTGCTGGGTGTAGTTGGAGAGCAAGTAATACACCATAATTTTCCTTAAACATAATACATAAATTGCAAAGTACTTTTAGGTCATTGTTTGGATCTTATTTTTAAACTGATATCAGTTAAATTCTTTATTAAACATCGCCACCAATTGTGGTGTCAATAATTCTCCATCTCTCTCTTTCTCTCTGATGCAGAAAACTAAGCCTACACAACATAGTGTCCGAGAACTTAGAGCATTAGGCTTGACTCCTCATCTGCTTGCATGTCGCTCAGCTCAGGTACACTGCCTCGTGTGTACTTCTTGTGGTAGGTGATTTTTTCATTAGAATCGTTTGGAGAATTGCATCATTGCATTTTATCTTTCTGGAGTATTATTGTGTTAGCTCATTGTAGCACTTTTAGGCATTTTTATTAGTTTTTAAATGTGTTGGCATGAACCTATGTAATCATTATCATCTTTGTGGGGTGCGGCATTATGTTGGCGCTTTACTTGCATAAGTTTTGCTGCAAACTGTTGTTGAACTTGTCATATATAACTTGGCATTGTATCTGTAGCATTCATATCATATAAATATTTTGTGAACAATTGCATTTTCTCAGCTTTAGCCCTAGGGTTTACTTGTGTTTTCTCCTTTTATCTTGCTGGATATCCTTTTGATTTCTTTGTTTTCTTGACCTGAGCTTTGTCCCAAACTGATGGTAAATACACCCTTTTGGTTGGTGACTTACAGCCATTATTGGATAATACAAAGATGAAACTTTCACAATTTTGTCACGTTGAGGTAAATTTGATTGCAAAATTTTGTTTGTATTCTTTTGAGTTAGTTTGGTCATCTTTACTAAGGATTGTGTTTATCCTTCTGGTTCTTCACAGGCTGCAAACATCCTAAATATTCATGATGTTCCCAACATTTGGCATATTCCTCTCTTACTTAGAGTATGTTCTATAGCAGTTCTTCCATTTGTCTGGAACTTAAAGATTCCTAGTCTCATTCTTTTATTTTCTTTTTAATGATGTTACATATTGTATATTGCTTCAGAACCAAAATGCGCATCATTCAATTCTGAAACAGCTCAATTTGCTCAGGTTAGTTTTTGGTTCAACATTTCATCACCCCTCTCTCTCTAAGTATCATCAGATAACTAAGTTTGTTATAAATTTTACTTTGTTATGGCTTAACTCTTTGCTGCACAATGCGGCTGGCCTAGGCAATCAATGTTTTTTATGGAGCATCACTAGTTGATTGTCAATATTTTTCTCTTCTATCTCTGTGATTTTAGCACTTGGCAAAAGGTTATATTTATTACTGGTTAGCATGTCAGACTGTTGGGCTGTTAACTACCAAAATTCACCATTAAATTTGGATTGAGGTACTAATTGCAGGAAGTTTTGATCAGTTTTACTAAGAGCTATAAAGTTCTGTTTCAGCATTGCCACACCTCCTGATTTAGAAGCTTGGACCAGGAGGGCAGAAACATTTGATAATCTCACTGATTCTGTTAGTATTCTTAATTTAGTTCTAATTGTCCAGTTTGAAATAGAAGAAATCTTTCTCATGTGATACAAAAACATAACCTTGTGCGCAGGTGAGGATTGCAATGGTGGGAAAGTATGTTGGTCTGACAGACTCATATTTATCTGTTGTGAAGGTGTAATGCTGGTTTAATTTTTTGACTTCTAGACTAACTTTATTTTACCCCTAGTATAAGTTATGGGTGGTAAGGTTTTCATAAATAATTATTTAAATGATACATTTGTTGGAAAGATTAGCACTTGGATCACTTCAGAACTTTGTATTACTCCATTTTCTACATGTTGGTGTTGTATCAGCTAGATCAATTTGGTAAAAGCCATATCGTATTGTGATTGATTGAAAACTAGGTATTCTTTATTAGTGGTGCCTGGTTTAAATCATGTCTCCTAATTGGTTGCATGTTTTCTGGATATTGGAGTTCATTGTCTTCGCTTTGCTGGTTTAGGTTTGGTGGTAATCATTGTTATTTTCTACTACCCATTTCTATAAATGTTTTCCTTATCTTGTAGGCACTTTTACATGCTTGCATTGCATGCTCTTTGAAGCCTTCTATTGACTGGATTGCAGCTTCTGACCTTGAGGATGATACTGCCCAATCGGTATTGAATCAGTAACACTTTTGCTATTGCAATTTTTGTTTGAAAATGATACTATCTAAACATTCTTCTGTCTCATACAGGCACCAGAAGCTTATGCTGCTGCGTGGAAGAGTTTAAGAGTAAGCCTTTCATAGTTGTACCTATTGTTTTAATGGCTTAACTTCCTTCAGTGCCAGATTCATTATCTAACAACCTATCTTGGTTTAGCATTTTCTTGGTCTAATTTTCTGCAAGTATAGGCTAGAACTAAATTATTTATGTAATTGTTAAGAGTTGAGTTTCTGTCTTAAATTGGATCATAGATTACCATTTGAATAATTATCCTTTTTTAAAAGGGGTGGTGGTGGTGGTTCTTATTTGAGTTTGTACTTATCCTTTCTATTTAGGTTGCGCTACTGTTTTTATGCAGCGTAGCATACTCTAAAGTGAATTGGGGATGAGAGGTGTTGTGGAAATTGATTTATATTTTTTCTTGGAACTGCTATTTTGTAGAATGCTGAGTGTGTTCTAGTTCCTGGTGGATTTGGAGATCGTGGTGTGAGTGGAATGATATTGGCTGCAAAATATGCTAGAGAGAGCAATGTTCCCTATCTTGGCATTTGCTTGGGCATGCAGATCTCTGTCATCGAGTATGCCAGATCTGTAAGTGGCTTTTCTTTCAAATGCACGTTTTCTATTTTCCAAAGTTACACATTAAAAGCCTTTTGAGTTATTTGGTCCAGGTTCTTGGTTTAGAAAAGGCAAACAGTAATGAGTTCGATGATGAGACACCTGATCCTGTTGTCATTTTTATGCCTGAAGTATACATTTCCTCTTTCTCATTTTACTTTTTCATACTCCTTCCACATTCTTTCAGCACTAGATTATGTTCTATTTTATGTGTCAGGGCTCCAGAACACATATGGGAAGCACAATGAGACTGGGATCTCGAAGAACACTATTTCAGACCCCTGATTGTGTTACTTCTAAATTGTATGTTATTATCTGTTGGTTTGTTTAATTTAGAAGCTTCTTCAAACTCTACTTTGCAAAAAAGAAAAGAGAACTCTTAATCCATTTGTCTCCCATTTGTGCAATGGGCTTTCATGCCTTGTGACCTCTGGATGACAAGGTTTATGTAACACAAGTAATTTACAAGGGTACGATGTTATGTCTTTTAGATGGCATTGCTTCCCATGAAGTGTTACCTTATCTGAAATATTTATCAAGATGTTGGTTGGTAAAATAAGCCCTTATTATGTACCAAAAACAGATATTGTGCAGTGAGTGCTGCTGCTTCTAATAGTGTATGAATTAGAGCTCACCTGGTCTTTACATGCAACTGGAAATTTCCATCAAAGATTTTGATGTATGTTTCGATTGCCATGCATGATAATTCTTTTTTATTTCACTTGCTAGGTACTGCAATCCTTATTATGTAGATGAACGACACCGGCACAGATATGAGGTTAGTCGAGCTGATTCAACTGGAAAGAGGAGAAAAATTGGATCTATCAGCATAACTCAATATTTTATGATATGATTTATTGCCCCTTGCTTGACACTGATGCAGGTAAACCCAGATGTCATCGGGGTTCTTGAAGAAGCTGGGCTAAAATTTGTTGGGAAGGATGAAACTGGGAAAAGGATGGAGGTGGGTTTATATGTCTTTTTTCCCCTTCTTCTTCTTGTTTTTTTTTTTTTTTTGGGGGGGGGGTGGTGGTGGTTGTCCAGCTGTTTAATTCAAGGGGATTTGGATTTTTTTCGATGTAGTTTTTCAGTCAAGAAAAGGACAAGTTCATTTTTTTTTGGGTTTTGCAGGTTCTGGAGCTTCCAAGTCATCCATTTTATGTTGGTGTGCAGTTTCATCCAGAATTTAAATCACGGCCGGGGAAGCCTTCGGCTCTATTTTTAGGTACTAATCAGCATGCTTGGTCATTCAGTTTCCATGTTTTCTATAAGCAAATATTTCATGAAATTGGCATGTGAGACAATAATGACATTTATGTCTTGGCTATTATAGGTCTTATATTAGCTGCAAGGGGAAAATTAGAAGCATATCTTACAAGGCATCAAAATGGAAGTTGATTTACTAGTTATATCGATACATCCAAATCAATTTTACAAGGTAAAGATCCCTCTGAAAATGAAATGTGTTGGGACTTTCCTTAGGCAGGCTTAGTAACCTGGTTGGTTTAGAACATGATTTGACCTTGATGGTATCTACTCTAGAGACTAGTGTCTACACTGGCATCCTGACAGGTTTTGTCAATGGGATTTTCTAGTATTGTTTGCTCATGTTTCTTCTTACTTTCACATTATTACATTATTTCAAAACTCAAATTGCATAGGGAAGGGATTTAGAGAGTTGTCCAAACAGTCTAGTGACCCAACCGGTACTAGGGACAGGTATTTTCCTATACGTATGCAATTTGCTGTGGTCTAGAACAGTGCATCCTTGTATCTGTTGACTCGGCAGTGTTTGGTCCCCGGCTTGCAGCCTCTGTTTGTCCTTTGATTGGCGTTGTATAGTACAATAACATATAACTTTCACTTATTTAGCTTTGTTTTAACTGATACCGAGCACCTTCAATGTAGGAGGAAATTGGTAGATTGGTGGTCTTGTGGTATAGGGTTCCTCAAGTGAATCTTATTGCAATAGAATTCGAGTTAAGGCACATATTATGGTCGGAGCTCTTAACCGACGTGTTGTTTCTTATCTGCTGTGATCCAGGGATATAACCTGATGATATATTCACAGGCCAAATTTTCAGAGTTTGTTCCTGAAAATTGTAGCTCTATGTTTGAAAGTTATATAACAATTTTTTATTGATTTCCTTTCTATTGTACAAGTATTTTTTTTTATTGGATGTAACTCATGGGTTTAGTTTCTGAGAAAAATTCTCTTGCAAACTGTGTTACTTGGATTTGTTTTTCTATACGAATATATTCAAAATTATATATATATATTTTGGATGATTATATATATCTCTTCGAATATGCTTGAAATAAGTAATACTTTTACAAGAAAATTAGAGTTTAGTAAGATAGATTCCAAAGTTACCGATAATATTTTGGTCTCAACATTATGCAAAATTGCAGCTTAGTTGGTAATAGTATCTACACGAGCTTGCATGATTATAACTTAGTTAACAATTTCGACAATAGGTATGGAATCATAATTTATGCATATTGATCGACATAAGGAAACAAATTTGCATGTTTTAAAAATAATCTGGAAAAGTTTTATGATTAATATTGTACTTAATTTTATTTTTGCGGAATTATATTGACAAAACTATAGTATAATGTTCAGTTTTAGGAGAGAAACTCAATTTGTTCTATATAACATGTATGTAGGTTGTGTATGTCAAAGTGTAGTTATTTATTTTAATAAAAGCTTTCAACATAAAAGTATATATTAGAAAAGATAGTTTTTTTGTCAATATAATAGAGAGATTAGATTCTTAAAAATTTACATGCATGATAAATATAATTATATTGATAAATTTAACAATTGAATTATTAAAATAAATACAAAATTAAAAAAATATATTGCAACTATTGTATTCATTTAAGGGTACTACCATTTTTGAACAATTTTGTTTAAATAATTAAAATATGTGATACAAAACATATATGCCAAAATATAAATACCATACTCATTTAATGTTGCAAAATGTGGGTTGTGTATTGGTTTCTTCATTTGTTTTGGAAGTTCTTATATTTTGCTCTTCTTTTTAATAATTGTAATACTACTGTCGCAAGGGGAGGCTGAAGTGCCTACTCCCACTGTTACTTCGAGCAATGATGAAGACAGAAGGGTGATTGATCATCTCACATTCCCTATTGAGTCTCAGAATTGTGTACTTGTCAGGATGCATGCTATATTAGGAAATTCGGTTTAAAATAAAAAATTTAAAATTTTAAAACTGACTCGATTTGTAATATTATTAGCTTTCAATCGAAACGACCTTCTTCGCTCTAGCAATACGGACCAAACACAGAATAAGAACGACATTATTACTTTCAGTTGGAAGATAACTCTTTCAATAGAAACCGGTAAAGATTGTAATTATCAAAAAATATAATTTATTCTAAGAAAATAAATTATCACTATTTTCTAGCAGAATAATGATAGCTCAATAACCAAGTAGTGTGTATTAAGTCAACCGATGCCATCTATTTATAAAGAAAAATAAAAAAATCCTAGTTGAATAAAACTTAAATAAATAATATTATTTTAATAGAAAATACACTACTACTCTAAGTAGAGTAGGGGTGAGTGGCACAGCCTAGTTAATGATACTAGGGTTGCCGCCCCTCTCATCTATTATGAGGGGTTTTGAGCCTCTCATGTATTGGGTTCAATTATATGTGCTTTTTAGATTTTTGACCCAACACTTTATAATGTAATCCAACTTAATATTTGTTTTCTATTTTCCAAAATAAATATTATTTATTCAAGTAATTTAATAAATTAATTTCTTAATTAAATAATTTTCTTAACCCAATTCTAATTCCGTTAAAGTCATGACAACTTTGCCGTAAAAGAATATGATGAAATATATTTAATTTCCTTTATTCATTGAATTCATAATTACTAATTAATTTGATTCCACTTTGAAATTTCAATTATTTATTTATAATTAATTAAATAATAATTTTAAATTTTTAATTTTAAGTCATTTCTATATTTAGTGAGAGAACGCATTCATTTGTGAATGCAACTCATTTTAACTTTATCATTTTATTCATTTTTGTTCATTTGGTTATACATGCAATTAATTTCTAGATTTAATGAGCTAATGAGGAGACTGATTGGATATATATAATTAAGGCTCAAATAATTTATAATTAAATTTTAGCTTTTCCCTATTAGTTATAAACTTATTTAGTCATAAAGTCATTCTACTATAGTATCATGGTGAGCTGTCCCAAATTACATACCATTACGAAAGCTATCTAATAAGTGTTTGTCCAATGACTTTTTCATAAGTGTGTTATCCTCATAGGATATCTTTAATCTTTTTGGGATAAATCCGTTCTCCTAATATGATTCTATTTTTATCTCATAGTAACCATTACATGTTCCTTCATGAAAAGTCAATTATTGTCAAATAATAATAAAGTCAATTATCATAAAGACAAATGACCCGTAGTCACGTTTATTTTTCATCTATCTTGTAATGCTGATGAGAGAATATCAGTTACCGATTAGTTAGGCTATAAATTCCACTATTATAAATGATGCTATATACTGCAGAAGTCGTAAACCCAACACACTTGTTTTTGGTTCCTTATATATTTGAACTTAAGCTTTTACTTACATCAAAGTATATGAGTTATGCATACATAGTCTATCATCCACTCAGGATAAAGATATACCACACAATGAACGTCACAATTGAATAGATCCATAAATGGATCTATTCTACTTGGATCATGTCTAATGTACTGCCAGTCTAGTCAGTCACATCTCTATCTCTATTTTTTGGGAGTCATCTGCTACGATGCTCAAGAAAGAAACATCTCCCCAATTGGACTTGATAGATGAAATATTAGTCTTTCAATCGGTTTACTCATTTTCGATTAGATCAAGGACATATTTATATTTATTTACTAATATAAGCCGTCTTTCCATATTACAATCCAGTCACATAATACCGCTTAGTATTAGTTAAACGTTAACTGACCAATGAACCAATATTTACTTCCATTTTACTTTACGTGCAAAAACATCAAGGACAATATATAAAAGGGTATTAATGTAATTAATGAATATTTTATTAAACCAATTTATTCGAAAAATACAAGTATACAAAATAAATATACTACACTTAGGACACTAAATCCAACATGATGAAATCAGGATCATACAACAGATTAGGGACAAAGGGGTTGCACTAAGGAAGGACCTCCAGAGCAAGTGATCCTTGCACAATTGTTCGCTCAATCCAATAATTTTATACTCCTGATTAGATTATATTGTTTTAATCTTCATATTCTTCAACATTTGTTTCTCCTTGGTCTAGTTAACAGAGTAAGGATCTTTAGCATTTTAATTGGCAAGTCTGTTGAACAAAAAGGGGGAGTAATTATATAAGGAAGCTAGTGGTGGTGAGTGTGTTTTGGTTGTTATGCTGTTATTGATTGTTACTAAACTATATGTATATGTCCTTCTGTTGATAATGAATCTACTTATGTCTCCAAAAGATGTTGATGATATTGAAGATGAATCAGACCTTATTGTGGTGATGACTTCTTTTACTTTTGAACTCTTATTCAATTTGGTATGTATAATTGAGATGATGATACTTATTTGTTGCTACTAATATTGTTTATGCTGTGGAATTATTGAACTGATTTGGAACTATGATATGGTGCATGTATACCTTGTTACACTTTACCTTATCTGTTGCTTATTTAGTTATAAATTAGTATTTTGATTGTTGATGCGAATTTTAGACATAACATTGATAGTTAAAATTACTATATTATTTATTAAGTTGGGCTAATTAGAGTGAGGTATGTGCTAAGGAGGAGCTATTGTTGGTTGCGGTAATTAGCTTCCTATATCGTTTGGTTCTATTCAATAAATTGTTAAAAGGGGAGGTTGTTGAGACAAGAAGAGCTGATTGTTGCTGAGTGAAATTTGGTAGTGCCAGATGTAGACTCCCACTAAGATGGTTTAAATACTTGTCTTATTTGGTTTGATAATTTAATGAAGAAAATTTTTGGACCTATTAATGTGTTGTATTATTGAAGATACTTTAGTCTAGCTATGAAAACCAATCCTTGACTTTTGAATATTGAATTGGATACGAGTGAATCAATTCAACCATTGGAATATAGAGATTCGATCGAGATTGCATTGCTGAATATGGAGAGTATATCTTCGATTGATTATGCTTTGAATGTTGTAATTGTAATAGCTATTTCAAGGAGTTTCTTTGTATTCACTTAGATTATATGTTAGC